>NW_027526274.1:382500-519066 GCF_048455015.1 Haemaphysalis longicornis
CACACACACACACACACACACACACACACACACACACACACACACACACACACACACACACACACACACACACACACACACACACACACACACACACACACACACACACACACACACACACACACACACACACACACACACACACACACACACACACACACACACACACACACACACACACACACACACACACACACACACACACACACACACACACACACACACACACACACACACACACACACACACACACACACACACACACACACACACACACACACACACACACACACACACACACACACACACACACACACACACACAAAACGCAAGCAAAACGGACGCAAAACGGACAAACACGAGAATACCGCCCCAGGACGGAAAAGGGCCACCAAGGGAGAGTAGGTGCGCTTTTCGTACAGGATTGCTGGGATTCTAGACTACTGGGATTCTAGACTGGGTTTACGGCGCAGGTGGTTTGCCTTGGTCGCCGGGCATAAAAGCACTACAAAATTGCGGGGGCGGGAGATGGGGGGGGGGGGGGGGGGGGCAGAGTTCTTCCCTACGCTCCTGAGATTGGGGGAATTTTCATACTCCCGATGGGCTTGTAGTACTGCCACATGCAGCAGTTACCAGTGAATATGCGAACATATAAGCGGCGTTTCTTTGTACGAGGCCTGACAAACGCCATTTGGCTTCCGGGGTCGACCCCGTTGCACATCTGTTGAAGCCGCTGTTGTAATTGCGAGCTACCTTATAACTTACCGTTTCAGTGCCGTAATGATTATGTGGTACACTAGCTGCCACCATCTTTCTAAGCGTGGCATCCAGTGTACAATATTTTAGGCACCGCAGCAATGTTCGAAAAGCGCGCATTTATTTTGGTTAGTGGAACGAAACCAGAACGAAACGGCAGCACTCATGAATTTCTCTGCAAATCGCTCATGGCAATCTAAGGCGTGCTTGTAGGCTTTAGGAATGGCTGATTCTTGGAGAAAGACGCACAACGTATGTCTATAATGTTTTCTGAGCTCTTCAGAAGAAATCTTGGGCCGATCCACAAGAAGCCATAAGTCTGCGCCACAGCTCAAGTCAAATCCAAAGAGTTGTTTCGTTCCCATTAAAGTGTACCAGCGATGTTTGTCTCCAATGTTACGGTAATTCAGAACAGCGTCGTTCGTTTCCACGTCGCAGTTTGAGAAATCCCAGAGGGAACCAGAGAACGGTATGTTTTTGAGCGGCCTACCTTTGCTAATCACGCGCTTACGGCGGCAGCATGCCTTGTCTCGTAGGAGCGGCCGTCGCTTTTGTTTACATTATGTTGCACCAGTGACAAACGGCGCGAACAGCTGTTCGCAGGCTGACCCTTGCGTAAACAGCGTCGTCCTCGCCGCTCAGCCGACGCGCTTGTTCGGGTGTATGTAAACATGTTAAGGGCCGTTAGGGTGTATGTTCATTTGCTAAAGGTTCTGTTATGGTCCCGTCACGAAAACGCTGATCCAGCTCCGTCGCTGTCTCTATTGCGCACTGCAGCGTTGCTCTGTTGTGACCTACCTAGGTGACAAAAGAAGCCGTTGTTTTGCGTGGCCTGATTGTAACTCCGAGCTTCTGCGCTTATTGATGAGCTCCCGAGAATGTGATGAATATGTCTCGTCAGAAGAGTCTAGTTTTGGTGATGCGTTTTGCTGACTAGCATTGTTGTGACAGTGCTTTCTTCCCGGTGATTATAGATGGCCAGATCTGCTGGGGTCTCAGAAGGGCGCGGTTGAACCTACACATGGTTCAGGTGTGGGACGAGAGTTGATTCTACGTGACCAGTCTGGCATCGAGGGGTAAAAACGTACAAGGCGTAGGGGGAAAGGGTAGGGAGTGCGAAGCTGCAGTGAACGGGAACTGTTGGTGTTTCATCTCGATGGTCTCTCAAAGTGGGTGAACTGCAGGTTGGTGACTCTGAACAGGAGAGCTTTTGCTTAAGTTCAAGTCCAGGCAGAGCCAGTGCAAAGTACAAGAAACAGATTCGAATTCAGAGGAACATTCACAACCCCTTTTGTCACAAGGCTTGGAATCAAATTGTGTGAAATGAGAACGGCAACAAAGATTCAAGCTCAGTTCCAAGCACCGTGTTGTGTTGGCATTGCTAATCACCAACAGCAAGGAGGGGGGGTGAGGCACACAAGTTTAATACTGTTTGGTTTTGAGTCTTTGATAGGGAAGGGGTGCTACTCAATCCAGCTCTGGCAGTGGTCAAGGTCAGCCTGAGATAACCGGCAGAAGAGCTGATATCTCGTGCTGTCAGTGTTGTGGTATGGGGATGGAGGCCAAGTTATCAGCCGGGCTGTCAGTGAAATTGTGAAGAGAGTTGGAGCAAGGATGCAGCCTTGGGGGACACCAAAAAGGACTGTGGCAGGAGCTGAGGAGGTGCCACGATAGAGTTCATGGTGTGTCAGCCGAAAGAATGAAGTACTCATTTTCGCAAAATACAGCTCACAAAACAGTGGGAAAGCTAAGGGAGGGGCACGAATATAACAGACCATCTTATTGATACAGCACTCTTACCTACTTTAAAAAATTCAAAAAAAAAATGCAAAAGGCACGACTGTGGGAAGTTGCTTTCAACCTGCCCACTTTTTATACCCACCTCCAGGAATTCAAGTGCTTTTGTCAGAAAAGTTATGGGTGTCGTGATCACGCTGTCTTTATTTCAGTCTGTTTTCCATGTGTTTACTAATTCATTAGTCAACTTGTGTGCTACAGAGATGTTGGCTAATGGTTGCGTTTTAAATTTTTACACTGCACCAACCAGTGTGAGCCTGTTCAGTGGCATAATGTAGAAAAAAATGGTTTCGAGTGGTTTGGCTGGGCAGTGCTCCGCTGTTATACATAACTGCGCAAAAAAGTTTGCAGCAGGTTGCTGTGTGTTCTGTTGGGCATGTTTCACCTCGGCAAAAAGGCAATTTGTGAGGGTGGTCTGTGGGGAGGTTTCAAGGAAAACAGTCCGTATAAGCAGCAGCATATTGCCTGCAGGGAAATATTGTGCAAATATATTATAAGACCCGCCGCGGTAACTCAGTGGCTAAGGCATTGCGCTGCTGAGCACGAGGTCGCGGGTTCGATTCCCAGCCGCGGTGGCCGCTTTTCTGATGGAGGCGAAAAGCAAAAACGCCCGTGTGTATGAGATTTCGGCGCATGTTAAAGATCCCCAGGTGGTCAAAATTAATCCGGAGCCCTCCACTACGGCGCTCCACATCACCTGCATTGCGTTGGCACGTTAAACCCCACAATCAATCAATCAATATATTATAAGGAGCATTTGTTTTTCAGTGTGCCAGGCATTTACAAGAATGTGAACAACTTATTTACATTGCACTCGTTGCAGCAACCTTCCAACGCTACCATAATCATTGCACTTATCGTAATTGGCTAAAATTTGTTCATTTCTTTTTAGATTGCCGATGTTAGAGAATGGGCTTATAATGGGGAATAGGAGGCGAGTACTAAACAAAGCTAATTCAGTTGATAAAAGGTAGGTCTTGTTTTTGTTTAGAGATATGCGTCGCCAAAGGTTGCCCTTATTATGTTAGCATTCTCTGTCATTTTATGCTCTTTTTTCTATAGTGCAGGTTTTTTTCAACACAACTCCAGGTTTATGATAATCATTGCTCAACCTCAGGGGTGTTTTATGACCACAACGGAATTGCGCTCTCAACAAACCAGACCCCTGTTCTGAGGACCAGTTCGCACCGGGAGATCGATGACAACGTACACCGGTCACCATTGATGAAGGGTTTGTGCTGCTCACAGCATATCACCACCTTTCACCGATCACGCGATGACCATTGTTAGCTTGATCTGGGCTTCATGCAGTTGCTTTCTGTGCATGCACTCTACTGCAATGCACTGTTCCCACCTACCAGTATCGGGTAGATGCAAGAGTGTAGCTACTCCATGGATAAACCCAGCCAATCTCCCTCCCCTTAGTTCTAACTCCGCTCCAACTTGGTTTTTTCGCACTTTGCGAAAGCTTTGCTTTAAAGGAGCCATGAAGACAAAATACAAGTTGGGTTGATTAGAAAGAGTGCTTAGTCCCGATAACAATGATACCAATATCATCGCAGTCTTCGAACAAATAACGGAGATATTAACGAAAACGTGTGAAGCAGTCGCGACCCCCGAGCCAATTTCCCGCAACTTTTCTTTAACGTCACGGAACCTTGTTTGTGCGATTGGCGGCCGTCTAACTGACCTGCCGCGACGACACATGACTGGACGTCTGTAATGGGGCCTCCAGTTCCATGTGACTGCATCACTTGAATGCTAACGGGCAGTTGACGCACTGAAAATTATGTGTTATCGTTGGCCCATGTGACGTCATTCTTGCTCATTACACGTCACTATGGCGCAAAATTTGAACGT
Source organism: Haemaphysalis longicornis (assembly GCF_048455015.1). Lineage (NCBI taxonomy): Eukaryota > Metazoa > Arthropoda > Arachnida > Ixodida > Ixodidae > Haemaphysalis > Haemaphysalis longicornis. The sequence continues at coordinate 386,914 of NW_027526274.1, forward strand.
TTTTAAATACTTCTCGCTTTTTTTTCGTTAAAAAAACATCTTTTGTGGCTCTAATGGAGCTGAGTGAGATACTGAATCCTAGTTCTTTCAGATTAAACGAAGTTGTATTTTCTCTTCATGGCTCCTTTAAATCAAGACTTGTCCGTGAAGCCTTACTGTTGCCTCTTCTTTTTCTTTTCGCAGACTCGGAAATGACGGCCTGATTGGTCGAGCGGTAGTCCGCATGGAGCCACACGAGCTGGACCCGGCCGGGGTGGGCTACCGGGGAGCGCCGCCCCAGGAGTTCCTGGTGTGCCCCCCGGAGTGCTGCGTGTCCTCCACATCCGAGGTGGCGTCCGCAACGGAGCGGTGTCGTGTGTGCCGCCAGCTGCGCGCCAGCTTCTTCTGCGACGAGTGCATCCGCAACGGGGACTTCACGCACACGCAGGCGCGGTACCCCGAGAGGTGGGCCACCCCGCTTTCTTCATTGCTGTGTGGGAGGGGCCTGTGGGGGACGAGAAAGAGTGTAGCCAGATTTTTCAAAGGGTATTTTTGTTCTGTTAAACGGCAGCTCTGGCTCTGCCTTGGCTACTTTAAGGACAAACTCACCCCTGTTTTTCTGAACAAAAAAAAAACAAACAACCTTTTTTAGCCAGTTTGCCCAGCATCAAACTTTAAGAGACCGTGAAGGTGGCGCTCTTCTTCACTACAATTGAAAGGTTTCTTTGGGGGAAACAGGTGAAAGGTAGGCAGCTGCTTTGCCACACTTGTAATGCAATGCGCCTAGCTTTGACAACTGCCCGATGCTGACCAAATTAGGTGGTTAAGTAACATTGTGGGATTCCAGCTGAAGGTCATGGTGGTTCAGATAAAAATAGCATTATACCCGTGCCACACGTACACAAAAAAATGACATTACCGTATTTTCCGGTGTATAGGTCGCGGTTTTTTTCTGAAATTTTCGTTGGTGCGTCTTATCCACCGGTGCGACTTATGTATGGAAGTATTCCGGTTCGCGGCGGCCGCGCGTGGGCAGCGCACGTTAGGAGACACAGCTCTATGGTCAAAATGAATCCGAAGCCCACCGCTACTGTGTTTCTCATAGCCCATATGTCGCTTCAGGACATTAAATCAAAGAATTAGCAGTTTATTCCAGTCGAAAACAATGATAATGGCCTGCGACAACCGCTCGGCACTTTCTGCCATACGCAGTAACTACAGTTCAGAATAAATTCAAAGTAATATCAAACTGGGTAGCAAAAATAAAATGCAGCTTATAAATTATCACAGAGAGTTACTCTGAAGGAGGTAAACGTGTTGCAAATTTTTAAAATGACAGCTTGCTGATAAGTATCGATTTTCAGGCCGCTTCCGGTCGCGTCACTTCCGTCCGCCATGACACCTTTATTGCGCTGATTTACGACAGCACGCAAGAGACGCGCGACGTTTGGAGAGGTGGCCAAATGGGTCTCCGACTCTTGGGACTCCATTTCTACAAAAGCAGTTGTAGCCGGGTTCATAAAGGCCGGAATGATCCGTTCCGCGAGTGGTGACGATGTTGGCGAAGAAGATATCAGTGAGTCGGAGGGTGATAGCGATGTGCTGGCGGAACTCCCACTTGAAGTTGCTTAATTGTTTGTTAGCGAGTCGGAGGAAGAAGACTTCGATGGTTTTGCCTAACGCCGTTTGTAAGTACATGCCATCTGTGTGTATCAATAAACCATTTTTGAGAACTTTGTTCTTTCAAGACTTTGGATGGGAGATGCACGTGTCTAGCCCTCTTCACCGGGCGATGCGCTGATAGGCGGCGGCCGCCGCAACCATGTACTTTCGCCGCTCTTTCTAACGATCTGATCCACTGTGAGTTTACCTAATTAACAAGTGCGTCTTGTACACCGGTGCGTCTTATACACCGGTGCGACTTATATACTTTTTTTTTCGGAAAAACTGTCATTTTGAGGGGGGTGCGACTTATACAAAGGTGCGACTTATAGACCGGAAAATACGGTAAGTGTTTTAAGGCCTTAAAATACCCGAATGACATTATTTGGGTGGGCCGTGCTACACGTGAAAACACAAAGGCTGTTAGGCATGATGGGAATGATGACCAAAAAGAAAAATGCACTCATATTTTAGAAGTTTTTTAACAAAGAGAAAAACATCTTGTGAGGGTTTGAAATGCTTTTTGTGAAAGAAAATGTTATGAGAAAAAGTGTTCTCTAAAAAATGGTGTGAGCCATTTCTAAAAGTGGCTTCAGCAGCTGCTGTCGCCTGCCAGCCGTAGCCAAATCCGAAAAATTCAAAATAAGAAGTGACATGATGTTTTGCCTTTTGCCGCTGTTTTAATGGACTTCGTCTTCTTCAGAAATTCACCACCAAGAGTGCACAAAAAAATCGTCCCATTTTGAAATTTAACTACGTCTGCGCATCAACACTCTGGTGCTGAGAGTTTCGTTGGTTTCATTTGGTGCCCATTGCGTTAAAGAGTAGACAGATTTCAGGCGTTCGTTACAGCGAATGAGTTGTGCGGAACTTCTTAATGGCATTATCTTATTTATCTTAGTATCGTACTTAGATCTTACTATTTCTTACTATATTAATTAGTTAGTATCTTATTTAACTTAGTATCTCAGTTATCGTATACTAAGATAACTAGTTTCAAATTTCTTGAACATCTTGCCAGGATGCGTAACATTTTTTCGTCCTGTTTTCTTCCCTGATGAACAGGTTTGCGGAGAAGAAGCTGCGTTTGATGCAGTTGCAGCGGCACAAGGCATCTCTAGAGAGCAGGTCTGGAAAAATTATTTTTCCTTGCATGCTGCTCATGTTCTGGGTCCGGGGGGTTACTTGGTGCTTGTTTCAGGAGTTCAGGCCAGACTCAGGCCTTTTATCAAAGTGTGAGTATACATGTTCGTGCAGGAATGTTTGTGGTTGCATGGAAATGAAAGATTCAAATTCGAGTCAACTAGGGAAAAGTGCTTTAAAGGAGCCATGAAGAAAAAATACAAGTTCGTTTTATTCGAAAGATTTCATGTTCAATAGTGCCCCCAGCGCTTGTCTGGAAGCAAACGATGCTTTAGTCACTGACAAATTAATCAATTTAAGCTAGAATTTTGATTCTCGTGCCAAAACGTGCGTTTGAACGACGTTTGCAATGACATCACAAGAACAGGTCTTTCAGCTAAACTTGGTGTGGAGTGGAGACTTGCTTACTGTTAGTCAACCTAGATGGTGCCACCACACCATTGCAAGCCATTTTCTGCCTTTGGTTTGTTTGTGTTAAAAATATTAGAGGAAGAAGAGGTAGCTTGGCAGCTGCCTCCTGCAATCACCATCATTGTACAGTTCCATCCGCCATTAAAACGAATCACCCACGTCCCGCGGTCCCCTGCCTCGGTTCTTCAACAAAATGGTGCCGTGACCAGGATGGGAAGATCTACACAGTTGAAGAATGGAGTGTGCGGACCGCCATCAACGATGACGTGAGTTGCACGGCCACGATGGGACTGGACTGTGATCACTGACCACGGACAGCAGGCGTACATGACTACCGTAGGATCAACTGAGGGCTTGCCAAGCGACTAACGATCAGGCGCCCTCACCACCGCTACCGACTTAACGGACGCCTGCCGGGACCAACGAAAGGAACGGCTTAGGTTTCTCGCCTACCATGACTCTTCTCGGCGACCTACCGATTTTAACGACGCCAGGCATCGACATGGAGGCCCTTCGCAAACGAAGAAGCCTAATCCGCAACGCCACCACCACACTGATCAACGACATAAAATCACGGATGAATGACGACATACCATCAATGGGTGAGCTAATTTCCCTCAGGAAAAGCCTAATGAAAAAACATGAAATACTAAAGAAACTGGACAGTGAAATTGAAGAGTATGTCGAACTGGATGATTTAGAAAAAGAATATGAAGCCGCCTTTGAATTCGAAGATCTCACCCTGTTGACAAAATTTAGAATGGACCGGTTGTTCCCGGAATTGGAAAAGTATTCTACAGATGACATTGTTGCAATAGCCCTAAAAAAGCAGGATGATATCGTAAACATTAACGAAACGACTTTCGAAAACAGTCACCTCCTAAACAAAAACAGTGATTTTACGACGTCTTTGAAAGAACCTCATCATGAACCGGAACACAGTCAAGAAGTTGTTTCCTTCAAAAAAGAGATTAATTCATGGAATAAGGAAATGGAGTCACCTGATTCTGTTGCTCTCTCAGACGACTGCAACCCCAACGATGAAATTTCCCGATTACCGACAACAAAAAGGACGAAGAACCCGATCACCGAGAACGCTGTACAGGAACCTGCAGAGCCGTCTTGTGTGCAAGGTTCTAGCTGCAAGAAAAGAAGATCAAGGCGCATGGAAGGACCTAATGAAGGACCAGCCAAACCACAGGTTAACGCAAAAGCACAGCAGAGTTATCGACACCACAAAAGAAACTCTGGCTTACCCATGGAGACGCCTAATAGATGCCATCACAGCAGCATGGCTTCAGAGGGCATTTCGCTTACCAAGGTAGAAAGTAACAAAGATCTGAAAACCCCTACGTCCAAACGAAGGCCGCGCAGACGGCATAACCGAAATGCCCTACGATGTGCTGGCGAAAATTCTCCAAACGCGGCTTCACCAAAGCACGTGACGAAAGGCCGACTGATCGGTAAAACGAAAAGGAAAAGAGAAGCATCACGAAGAAGAATCGTACACATGGAAAGAGTCGGGCAGCGCGTCAATTCCTCGAAACGACAAACGATCCTACGCTCATGCCACATGAAGCACGCACGAACACTGCCAGCTCATCCAGGAAAGACGACGGTCAAGACAAGCCGCGTGCCCTGGCCCAACTCCACAAAACGCAGGTGCCACAGAAGGTGGAAACATAGGTGGAAGCAGAAGATTGAACTCTCAGTGGGCGGCTAACACGGACCTGACGTCTTTTCTGATTAACACGGACCGGTTAGGGAAATTGGGCAAGAGTGTTTTTGATGTTGGCTACAGATAAGGCAGGAGAGCTGGATAACCACTGAAAAGTGACTCCCGACATTAAGTGACCGTTCCTTTATTTATCGGCCGGCCGGGAGGATGTTAAAAATATTAGAGGAAGAAGAGGTAGCTTGGCAGCTGCCTCCTGCAATCACCATCATTGTACAGTTCCATCCGCCATTAAAACGAATCACCCACGTCCCGCGGTCCCCTGCCTCGGTTCTTCAACAGTTTGTGACCGCATTTAAACATGGCTTGTTTTTGTTTATGGGGAAAATAATCTTTCGTGAAACATGGGGCTCGCTCGACAAAGTAAGACACCCTCGCTTGCGTCAGTCGGCCAGTGTCGTCCGAGACAACCCCAAAGCCCCGCAGTCCTGTGCAGCTAAACCAAGCATAGTGCACGCAGTACCAATAGCAGTGCGCATCGGTACTTCTATATTTACGTGTGCTTTCGTAACTTCCACTGTTTGTCCCACCATTCTTAGTGCTTTAAAAATAGCTCGTTCGGCACGCTTATAAGCTGTGCCTAATTTGCGTTTGCTTTTGCTGGCCTCCGCCAATCGCAGAGCTGGCTAGTATGGCATCGTGGGTTCTTGTGCAAGAAATGAGCTAGTGGGTCGCACGGCCATTCCCTTTTTGCTAATTATACAGCTTATTTGAGCAAGGTTTATGTTAAAAGTGGTGTCAGCATGATTCTAACGAGGCAATCTTTTGAATGAATCAAACTTGCATTTTGACTTCGTGGCCCTTTTAATTAAGCAAGTTTGGTTTGCGTACAATAGAAATCACCCTCCCAGAATTGCATACAGTTTGTACTGTTGAATACGCTCTTCATAAATGAAGATGGTGCAACAGTCAGTGTGCCTTCGTCGTAGAAAGTCTTGGCTGAAATCAGTCAGAATTAATCTAGACCACTTTGCTGTGTCTTAATTGCGCAAACTGACGTAGTTTTGATGGTCGCATTAAGTGTCCCGTGTTTCAGAAAAGCCACTGTTGCCGGTGATGTTGACCTTAAGCAAAAAACCAGCGCGAGCAAAAAATCCCATCGTGGCATTTGAAAGCTTTGGGGTTTGTAAGGCACTACCCCAACAGGCAGTGTGCAAACAGGAGTGGAAAGTTTTCACCACTCTGAAAGTTTTCTAGCTATGCAAATGGGTCGGTGTGGCCCCATCGTGTTCCACTTTTAAAAGCGCTGCCTAAGTATTCTCCAAATTTTTGGCACACAACTTCCCGTCACCGTTTGGTGTTGTTGCTACTTTGCAGAATCCTGGAGACGTCGCAACCAGTGCTTAGAAGAGAAGGTCTGGTAAGTCACAGTGCTTTTTGATGCCTACTGAACACTGTCAGTGTTGAGTGAAATTTTGAGCAGAAAAATGAAAAACAGGGACAAAAGGTTGCGCCAGCTAATTTTCTGCGAGGTAAAAAGCGTTAGCTCCCGAGTGGCAGATTTTTTCGAAGCCTTTACATGTGCTTCACTAATGTGATGAGGATTTTGTTTTTCTAATTTGGCCAATAGTTAGATGTCAGTCAGTGTTGCCTGTCATAGGTAGTCACTGTAAATGTGACATCGTAAATCTTTTTTCTGCTAGAACAGCAGTTGCAAGTCTCTAAAAGGCTCCCCTCCCCTCCTCCCCTAGGCAAAGGGAACCTAGCTCTCCACACGCTATACAGGGTGATCAAAGTTAAGTCGACAGGTTCTTTAAAAATTAGGCACTTAGATGCACGTGAAGACTACCTCTACGTTCAGGTTATGCGCCGAGGGGGACACAGAATGAGGTGGTAATTGTTGATGTCGGTGGCATAATTACCTAAAATTGAATAATTGACTTTTTTGGGGCGGCAGTAAGTAGGCATGTTTGTATTGGAAAGTTGGACGCAATCGTGTTTCTACGCAGTTTCATTTGGCAGAATTCTCCTAGCGCATTCATGCTACGAGATATCGAAGTGCGAAGTTTAATTGCTGTTGGCATGATTACGCATGCTAGGCAGTGAAGACCAGCGCAAAGCTCCTCCCTTTTGTGACGTGCGTACTGTGTACGTTGTTTTGTTGGACAGTGGGGTGGAGGCACAGGCAAAAGTGATAACTGGCACCCTTTCAGTCTTGGCTGGCGTTATTGCAATCTGCAGTACGCGGAACCGCTATCAAAACCGAACAAAAGGAAGGAGCTTTGCTCTGGTCTTCATTTTCTAGCATACGTAATCATGCCTACGGCAATCAAACTTCGCACTTCGATGTCTCGGAGTATGGATGTGCTGGAAGAATTCTGCCAAATGAAACTGCGTGGAAACACGATTGCGTCCAACTTTTCAATACAAACATTCCTGGTTACTGCCGCCACTAAAAAGTTAATTATTCAATTTTAGTTAATTAAGCCACCTTCTTCAATAATTACCACCTAATTCTATGTCCCCCTGGGCGTGTAACCTCACTGTATAGGTGCTCCTCATGTAAATCTAAGCGTCTGTTTTTTAAAAATCCTGTTGACTTAATTTTGATCACCCTGTATTTGCGGCAAACAATGCAGAAAGGGTGTCGGATATGCAGAGATTGTGTGGAACACATTGTGTCACTAAACTGTCGCCATCCAATCACTGTGCGTGCCCACTGAGCTGCCGTATTGTGACCCTGCTCTTGGCGTGCTTGTCAGTTGCACTCCCAGTTCGCTACAAACGTCTTCAGAGGATTTGGGACCATAGAGGCAGGCCTCTCAATAGTGGTAAGCCTGCCTGAAGGGGCAAAGATGAAGCGGGAAGAAGTGATCCATTCATGTCCTTGTTTTCAAATCCTAAAGTGTTCACTGAGGGGGTGCTGTAGGGTGGAATTTTTTCTCCCCTGGTAATGCTGAGAGCAGGTATAAGTTTAAGGGGTAGCCCTACAGGCCAGAGTGTGTGGCATGGGACGTCCTTGCTGGGTGTCCTAGAAGCGTAACATTCATTGGTGGAAAGGAAGAGGGAAGTCGTAAAGGTAGCTTCAATTAGGAAATACGGGCGCTGAACTAAATTTAGTGGACTGGTAGATGTGTCATCGTGTGTGACGCACAAACAGCCCTGCCGAGATGTGACTAGGCATAGCACAGCAAGAATGTCCCAAGTGTGGCTGTCACCTGTGACGCTGTGCTCAATGTGGTGTCGTCACTCCCAAAGAAACGTAGGCATTCCATGTTCCACTGAGACTCTGGCGCGTCCAACATTGCCTAAAGGGGAGTGCCTTTTTGAGGGCAGTATTGGATGCCTAATTAGGGTTGCCACCCTTCCCGAAAAAAATAAATAAAAATAAACGGCCCTTCGGGGCAGGAGGGGGGGGTCGTGGTATTTAGAAGGTTGAATTTGCGTTGAAAAAAAAAAAGAATCCATGTTTTCTGACATGCAATGCCGTATGCATTGTAGCGTTTTCCTGGAGAGGAATCAACATAACGTTTGTACTGAAAGTTACTGAAATTTTGGTTATTGATCTGAATGTTCTGCCCTGAAGAGAAGCCAAGCCGCACATACTTCGTCCATTAAAAGCTCTTTTTTTTTGCATCTCGCCCGCGCTCGCCCGCATGTTTTCTCTGCTCGCTTGTCTTTGCGCAGCTTGCCGACACCTATTTATCGTCGTAGTTGTTGAATTAACGCTTGTAAAATGCCAAACAAATAACTAATCGCGGCACGATGACCGAAAAATCGGCCAATGACGGCCGGTTTTAAGTACAGACAGGCAACCGGCCCACTGTCTAAAAAAACCGGTCCGGCCAGTCAAAAACCGGGAAGGTGGCACACCTATGCCTAATGCAACTGCATTGTCCTTGCAGAAGGAGGCCATTCAGAGGACTCGGGAGAAGGTTGCCTATCTCCGCGTCATCCTTGAAGACATTAGGAAGAGCGGCGATGAGGGTGAGTGCAACCGCCTCGCTTGTCTCATCTCACTTGGTGAAAGGAAGCGATTGAACTTTGCTTTTATTTTCGTCGTTTTTTTTTCCCTGTCTCCCTTTTGCTAGTGCAGCTATTTCTGCAGCCAGCTTTCTCTCTCTGTAAGCTTTTGGGTGTCTGTAAATTGGGTTCTCAGGAATTTGGCTGGAATGCTGATTAATAAGGAAGCCCTGACGCTTCCATCAAATCAGGTGTTAAGTAATAAATACAGGTTTTCCCGCTCAATTTAATCCAATCGGCATACAATTTAATCCAGTGGCCAGCCAATTTAATCCAAGCGCCATCTAATTTGATCCAGATGCCACGTAATTCAATCCAGATGCCAGTGAAGTTGATGCAAGTGCCAACCAATTTAATCCCTTCACCAGCCAAATTAATCGAGCTATCAGAAGGATGTTCAGGAGTGTTTTGTGTGAAATTAGGCGCAGCTTTGCAGAGTTTGTAGGCGTGGAGTGGCGAAAACGTGGTGTTCCTTGATACATTACGTGCAAAATATCATAGGCGCGCAGCTTAATTAATGGACATTTACTAACACCGGTAGACCAACAGAGCAGTCTCGTTTGATCCGTTTGTGTCGTGTGCTGATCATTTGAGAGATCGTCAGAAGGATTGTCTGCTCGCGTAACAAGACGCTGGTAAATCTGCTGGCGTTACAATACCGAGCAGCCGATACTTCTGAAGATCTCGCAGATGGTCAGCATTCACAGATCTCTGAAGATCTCGCAGATGACCGGTGTTCGTAAATGTCCATTAAGCTGCACGCATGATATTGTCATGAGCCCTTTCCCCTTGTCCCGGTCGGGAAACAAGTGGATTGCTGTCGCCACCGACTATGCAACGCGTTACGCTATCACACGTGCCCTCCCCACCAGCTGTGCCACAGATGTAGCCGACTTCCTCCTACACGATGTAATCTTGCTCCACGCGGCTCCTCGTGTACTGCTTACGGGCTGTGTGTGGTATATCTTATCTCAAGTTATAGATGACCTCCTTCGTTCCTGCCGTACCAAGCACATCCTTACCACCGCCTATCACCCACAGACAAACGGGCTTACTGAATGCTTTAACAAGACGCTCACAGATATGCTCGCCATGTACATGCCCGGGGACCACCGTGACTGCGACGTACCACTACTCCACGTTACTTTTGCTTATAATTCTTCTCACCTCGACACTGCTGGCTACTCTCCTTTCTTTCTCCATTTTGGGTGCAACTCTGCCTTGCCATTGGACACCGTGTTGCCTAACTTGGGGTCGTTGACAACCAAATATGCGCAAGACGCGGTGGCGCATGCTGATTTGGCCCGCCATGTTGCCCGCGCCAGGATATCGACAGCGCAAGCAGCTAAGAAGGGGCGCTATGAGCAGCACCATCGCAATGTGTACTTCGGCCCTGGCACTTTAATACTCCTGTGGACCCCATCACTCCATGTCGGCCTGTCTGAAAAACTGCTCTGCTGTTTCACAGGCACTTACCGCATCCTACGCATTGTAACTCATGTGACCTACGAAATTGGACCCCTCACACCTTCGCCGTCATCTCATTCAACATCGCAACTTGTGCACGTCTCCAGTCTGAAGTTGTAGCATTCCCGCAATCCAAGCTGCCTCTAACCTTGTTCCGTCGTTTGCACCAGGCCGGTTTTCTCTTCGCCGGAGGTTATGTCACGGGCTCTTGCACCTTGGCAAAGAAAAGGACTTCAAAAAAGGAGCGAAAATTATCGAGGTGTTCAGTTATGGCCAACCTCTCCTCCAGGGATACGCGCCACTGCACTGGTCGGAAGCCAAGCTGATACATAGCCTTGGAAAAAGGAAACGATGATGCTGAGAGCCTTGCAGACGCGCACACTGTTCCTTGGACATTGGAGCTGCCTTAGCTACCGGCTTGTATTTGCGTGTTAATGCATTGTATTACAAACAGTGCCTTCACTGCCACACCACAATATTTTGCACATAATGGATCAAGAAACACCACGTTTTCACCACACCACGCCAACAAAGTCCAGAAAGCTGCACCTAATTCCGCACAAAACACTCCTGAACATCCTTTTGATAGCTGGATTAATTTGGCTGACGAAGGGATTAAACCGGTTGGCACTCAGATTAAATTCACTGGCACCTGGATTGAATTACATGGCATCTGAATTAAATTAGATGGCCCCTGGATGAAATTGGCTGGTGCCTGGATTAAATTGAGCGGGAATACCTGTAGTTACCCTCTCCTCATCAGAAGCTTTTTTCTTCTCAGCTAATTGGTAGTATGCAAGCTCCAACTCAGAAAATGTTTATGATATAAAAGTCATGGGGAGTGAGTAGCTGGTGGTTTACTGGTGCACTTTGAAAATTCTCTCTTTTCAAGCCTTTGTCTTGTAAATTGATTGCAGGGTTTAACGCACCGTCACAATGCAGGCGATGAGGTGTGTCGTAGTGGAGGGCTCCAGATTAAATTTTGACCACCTGGGCACCTTTAATGTGCGCCGAAATCTCGTACACACGGGCGTTTTCGCTTTTGACCTCCATCAGAAAAGCGGCCGCCGTGGCCGGAAATCGAACCCGTATCCTTGTGCTCTTTGCCTTGTACAGTGTTACAACCAGGGTGTCGGAACGAAATGTTTCTCGTTTTGTTTCTTGTTTCATTTCATAGAGAAAAGTTAAGTTTCGTAGCGGTTCATAACGGTTCGTGTTTGCGCAAAAAAAAAATGAGAACAAAAATTAAAAAGAAAAACAAAGAGCGATGTTTATTGATTTTTGGTAAAAATTTAAGTGGATAAAAGAGCACTCACAACTGCACACAAAAACTGAAGCACTTCTTCAGACACATCTTATGGCACTGAACATTGCCTCAAAAGCTGAACGTCCTCAAGTGTCACAGCTGCACACCAAAATGCAAGCACTTTTTTAGACACATCTTATGGTGCCTGAACATGACCTCGGAAGCTGCACGTCCTCAAATGTCACTCACAAGTGCGCACAAAAAGTGAAGCACTTTTTCAGACACATCTTACGGCACTGATTATGACCTATACGCAGCACGTCCTCAAGTGGGCTTGGGGAAAGGCGAGACCTCTGGTCAGATAAAATAAACTTTAGCTACGATAATGCCCGCTCCACGCTGACTTGGGTGGCTGGAACACCAAGGGCTACCTGCGCTCGAAACGACCGTCCATTTTTTGTGACAAGCTCGATGCAGCTTTTCATTCGGCCATCCTCTGCCATTTCAAGTGAAACGCTTCTTGATGAAGTCGGCTGAAGCATGCTTGATATGTCCACTTGCCTGAGCTTTGCAGCAGAACAGTCTTCATCCCCGCCGGATGCAACACGCTTTGTGGACACGGCTTTCTCGGCGCGCAACGTGTCAAAAGACCTCTGGGTGGCGCCGCTGCAAATGGCGCTCCAAGTTTCCACAGTGATCTCCAGAAACTACATGCTGGCAGTCGTTAATCTGGCACGTAGATTTGTTCAAGATGCTGTCATAAACGAAAAATCTTTGAGCGCAATTTGTTATGTCGCACCCCATCGTAATGAGGTGCGACTACTGTTGTGCTGGAAATCAAGCTGTTGCACTGAAGCGGGAGTGCTTGTGTTTAATGGACCTTTCTTCCAGTACCGGTCCTGCTAGCGGTCACCACGGCGAACCTTAGGCATGTCCCCAGAAATGTGTGGCTTTCGGGGAACCCGTTCACGAAATATCCTGGTCCTGCAGTACCATCCCTACCCCACCGTCACCCCTGCCTTTCACATGAATGTCACGATAGCAGGCGCACACTCGCGTGACTAATCTGCAGTGGCCAAATCGCCCCTTTTTCTTCATGTTTTTCATTTTCGTTGCTCCTTCACTGGTAGCCAATTAAGTGCTCGCGGCATGGTCAGCCTCAAACATTTTTGCCTCTTTTCTTTAAAAGCCTTTTTTTGTGTGCCCAAACGAACTCACTGAGAACTGTCCGAAAAGAGGAAATAAGAACGTGCAGCCCTAGGAGGAATAGCCACTCCCCAAGCAGCAAGCTCAGGGGACACCCTTTTGTTTGTTTCGTCAGGGGCCACTTCCAAGAATGGCGGCTGGCAGTCCAAGCATGCGCAGATCGCTACTGGGAAAAGGTCCATTCAATCAGCCTCAAAGCAGCTGCACAAGAGCGCACGTACTCGAACGCATTTTGTACTCAAACCGAAAACCGAAACGTTTTTTTTTTTTTTTTTCTATTGCTCCGGAACGAAATTATAAATAACGTTTCGTTTTCGTTCTGGCTAAAAATATCGCTTTTTCGTTTTTCGTTCCTGGTTTTCATTTCGTTCCGACACCCTGGTTGCAACGATAAATGGGCGCCTTTAAAAATTTTTCCCAAGTGAACTGTTCCTCCGTTCACTGTCAGACTTTACATGAAGGTCACACTTTGTTGGTGTTTGTTTAACGCCGAAAACAATGATGACACCCACCTGCTTTCTAAAAAAACAAATACAGTGGAACCTCGATAATACGTACTACTTTTAAGGGACCATGCAAAGGGGTCGTATGACTGCAGGGTCGTATGATCGGGGTAGGGGTAAATGTTGACCTGGTAGATGGTCTCACGTGACAGTTGGGCTAAGAACTTATTTAATCTACTATATTTAGCATGTTCTCATGTAATTTGCAAACCCCTAACTTGCATCCCAAGTTTCTAAAAAAAGAAAGAAACGCCTATTTTGTGCCCCCCCCCTTCCCCTCCATGGCGTCTCCGCTATCCCTCCAGCCATGCGCCACGCACGCGCAAGATAAACTGGAAGGCCAATGCAGCCGGGCAAGTTCAGAGGGGAAAATGCGAGTGTCTGAAACTGCCATGGCCAAGCGGAAAGAACGATAGCACAAGGCGGCAATGGAAGAAAGGCAGGAAAGAAAGGAACAGAGTGACAGTTGGCTTTGAAAGACACTGATAAGCACCTACCAGCCTGAGTGCGCGCCCTACCAGCCTGAGTGCGCGCTTGGGATCAGGCAGCCATGCCTGCTTTTTTTGTGGCATGAGACCGGAAATAGACCCCTCCACGTTGCGGAAAAAAGGAGAAAACTTCTCGGCCTGTGATATACCACAGACCGCCGAAGAGAACACCATAAGGCGCTCCCTTCTCTGAAAGAGAGCGTGCAACTTTCTTTGCGTTGTCCGCAGTCGAGTTGAGAGGGAACAATTATGCACGATTTTTTATCGCACATAGTTTCAAATGAATTTTCATGATTCTTGCGGCAGGAGATTGCTGGGACAATAATAGGCTTTACCCCAAAATACATTCCGAGTAGTCGATGTTCAGTGCCCTTTAATATCATTTTCGTGTGCAGTGAAAATGTGAGTCATCAAGTGTGACAGAGAGGAGGGTTCCTTCGTTGAGCTCACGCAGGAACGCTTGCGCCTTAACACCCCTCTCCCCACGCCTGCAGGGCAGTCCCGGCTGGAGCAGGTGCGTGCAGAGTGCGCGGAGGCGGAGCGGCTGGCGTCGCGCGTGCGGGACAAGCTTTCCACGCGGGCCCAGCAGCTGTCGGGGTTGCGGGCCTCCCTGGGGGCCAAGCGGCAGCGGCTGGAAGAGTGCCAGCGCCAGAGGCAGGCCCTGGTGCACTCCTACGTGGCCGACCTGGCCAGAGACATCTTCACCCTCGAGCCAGGGGGAGGGCCGGAGGAGCAGCAGCAGCAGCACACCACCACAGCGTGGGTGCAATGAAGGGCGGGTGGCATGTGGGATGATTCAAAGACTGAATACGAGTTTGTTTTTACAAAAAGGCTGCTCTATCCGACGACAAGGATGCCAGTTTTATTGCAATGTTCGCACAAATAATGAGGGTACAGTGGAATCTCGGTGATACGAATTCGGTTGATACGAATTCGTTGTGATACGAATTTTCGAAATTCCCCGGCCAAAATGCATTGTGTGCAATGTAAAAAAATTCGGATGATCCGTACGCATTTATCACTCCGGTGCGGGTGATACGAACGCGCGAGCAGACGACTGCGGCGTGGGCGGGAGTGTCGGTGCGGCCGTGCGGCCTTGGTTGTACGCGGGCACAAAAGCATTAGTCCTCCCCCGCTGACGGTAATCCTCCTCGTGGGGAGGTGCTGTTCTGAACGAACCGAACGACCGAACATTTCGCCCTCTCGACGCCTGTTCTTTCTCCCTCCCTTCTTTTATCTCCCGCTGCAATCTCTTCTCTCTGTACCTTTCGTTTCCGCTGGCTGCAGCTCGCGTGCCTCTAGCTTCCTTTTTTTTTGTATTATACTGCTTGAATAAACCGCGGCAATCAAGCGTTCCCTCATTTCTGAAGCGAATACCCTCGCCATTTTGCCTTCTCCGCATTCCTCGCTTCTGTCTATGCCCCGCGCTCCACCTATCCTGTTGTCGCCTTGCCGGATTGCCTGCGCCACTTGCGCGTCGATTATGTTGAAGCGTGAACCATATGGAGCGTTTTCTGCTCACGAAAACATGCCGCAGGTGCGCTGACGCAGCCGCGAATACCACCCGCATTCTGCGCGCGGCGGCGACATGGCAGCGTCACCGGCCGACCGACCGCTTCTGATCGCTCTTTAAGATGCCACTTAAAGGAGCCATGAAGAGAAAACACAAGTTTGGTTCATTCGAAAGATTGCCTCGTTAGAACCATAACGACACCACTTATAACGCAAACTTCGCTCAAATAAGCTACATAATTAGGAAAAAAGGAAATGACCATGCGACCCACCAGCTCATTTTCCGCAACAGAACCTGTGATGTCACTTGGGAATGCTCTGCGATTGGCGGAGGCCGGCAAAAGCAAACGCATGTTAGGCAGGGCTTACAGCTTGCATAGCGAGCTAAATGCCCGTGAAACATACTGCACATTCTTTTTATGACAAAGAACGGTGGAGTAAACGGTTTAAGTTCCGAACGAACACGCAAGCGTGCGTGTGCGCCAATGCGTACGTAACTACCGTCGGCCGAGCTCGACATCTCGCCGTCGCGCAGACGAATTTTCGGGTTCGAGGCTCTTCGGGGCCAACAAACCGTTCCAGCACGCACAGCCGCGACCTTGCTTCGTATCGTAATCCCTTCACAGGAGGTTGGCCGTCATATCGCCAACCAGCAAAGGTAAAAATAGAAACGAGGGGAGTAAGGAACAGCAAGAAGCGACGAGATAGTGCCAGTCGTCGCGTAAGTTTCGAATGGTGTTGGCTTGCTGCTGTCGTTACGAGCTCGTTTCCAGTTTACAACCACTGAAAACTTCAGTTTGTTCAGTTACGGCAGGGACCCTTACGTCAGCTCACTCCTGGGACATGCTGGCGCTCGTCGCCGACTTCGTCAAATCGCTCTGACCTTGGGGAAAAAAATGCCGTAAACACCGCGCATTGACGCTCGTATCTTTCTGGTCGAAGCAGAGAGCTCGCGCGAACGGCTTTCCATACACGACACCGGCCAACTGGCATAAGTGATACTGCTACTGAAATTGAACTATTATTAACCGTAATCAAAATACAGCACATACGTACCAGTCTATATTCGTCCGTCGCGACGGGGCTGACGAGGCAGCGGTGCCGACGGCTGGGCGTTCGTCTGTTGTGGCTATCGCGGAATGGTCGCTTTCCCGTCCACCGCGTATCCCACAACTCTTGACGCCCGTGCACTTAGAAGCATTGAGCGTTTTTGTGGTGTGAGGTTGTTAAATGCAAGCCCGAGCTCCTCGGCGAGAGTTTTGTTCTCCGGATCAGGCGATTCCATGACTAGGGCTGCGGGTGCACTAGGTTTTACTAGTATTTTTAAAATGGCCGCCGTCTCGATCGACTCCCGCGTGTGGGTGCTATATGGAGTCGACATACTAAGT
Source organism: Haemaphysalis longicornis (assembly GCF_048455015.1). NCBI lineage: Eukaryota > Metazoa > Arthropoda > Arachnida > Ixodida > Ixodidae > Haemaphysalis > Haemaphysalis longicornis. The sequence goes on from NW_027526274.1 coordinate 403,617, forward strand.
ATCCATTTCATGGACCGGCTCTATGACGCCATTGTACACGTCACGGAATGTTCAATTTTAGCGGGAGATTTAAAATTTTGGCTTAAATTGCGTTATTTCTCAGTGAATAAAGCATCATTTGCTTCCGGGAAAGCGCTTGGGGTACTATGAAACACCTAATCTTTCGAATAAAACAAACTTTTGTTTTCTCTTCATGGCTCCTTTAATAAACAAATGAAGTCGCTTGTACAGTACAGGAGCTGATAATGTGGGCGAAAACGACACTACAAAGCATCGTCCGCGCGGTTAGGGAAAGCGTCGATCAAATATCCGCCACCGTGGTAAGCCTAAACATCTCCGGCGGGGCCAGCGGGCTGTCCGGAGTGCTTTCAAACTGCCGCCGTGAAAAGCACGCCTCCCCAATGGAGCAAGTCGGCAGGCTACCCCCACTGCCGCGTGCGCACGAATTGTTCACGCTTGAGTTCGTGTGCGTGCGTCGCGCCGGCAATGAGCGCGCGTTCTTTTGACGCCCGTGTCGACGATTTCGCCCCTGTGTCAGATTCTGCCTACCTCGTTCGGAAAATGATGCGCGGCAGTGGGAGGAGCCTGCCGACTTGTGCCAATTGGGAGGCGTGCTCTTCAGGGCAGCAGTTTGAAAGCGCGCGCAGCAGCGGTTGGGCCACCTCCACGGCGGATATTTGGCGCGGATATTTTATGGTGCAGTTTTCTCCAACACTGTCAGCTCCTTTTTACCGCATGAGCAATTTAGTTTACACCTTGAGCTGCATTTTAACAAAAGTTTAGAAGCGGTCGCTGAAGCTACCTGCACCTCTTCACGGCAAGAGCCGACGCCATGTTGCCGCCGCCTGCCGCATGCGCGGCAGATTTCCATTTTTTCTCGTTTTCCGATGATACGAATTTTCGGGTGATACGAATATTTTTGCCGCCCCTTGAGATTCGTATGACCGAGATTCCACTGTATTTACAAAAAATGTCTCTATTATTTGTGTGAAGTTTGCAATAAAACTGGCATGATCCTTATCAGAACAAGGACAAAGTTGCACTAAACTTGTATCAAAAAGACGGCTGTGCTGATAATAATGACATCAATTTTATTCCAAACTCTCGATTGCCGAGATGTTCAGATATTGAAATAATCAAGGTATTCAAAAAAACAGTTCATGCAGTGGCGACTCTCCAGCCACAGTCCAGTGATCTCTCTATGATGTCATGGCATTCGGGGATCGTACGATCCTGCAAACCTTCTGTCTGCTAACAGCCGATACAATTAGATGTTAACAGACGTGCCTTGTGGGCAAATGAGATAAGTTTTCAGCTTAGTCTCCAGAAGAGCACTTGTGTATTATTTTCGGAACGAGCGCTGCAGTCATCCAGAACCTATTATGTGACTGCATGGAGCAGACATACACATAAAAAGGGAACGCGTGTTTCTGGGTTTGTGCTGGATGGCAAGCTTACATTTATTCCACACATGACACACCTGAAAATGAAAGGCAGTGTAGACCGCTTGTAACGTATGTCGCAGGAGCCACAAAAATCCGCACCATAAATGGTACTACACTACAGTTGAACCCCTTTATAAGAGACACATACCGGGGAGCAGTTTCTGTCTCTTATACGAGATGTCTCTTATAAGCAGGGTACCATGTTTTCACTTACTAATCAGACCCTAGTTCAATGTGGGCACCCTATGACTAAAACAAGCTCAAAAGAATGCTACAGCATGTTTCAAAAGATTCATTCTAATTTATGTTTGGTCCCCAGAATTTATTAAACAGTTCTGAATCTTTGTTTGCTTCATGACTGTATTTACACTATATTTTACAACCGATTCTGCAAGATTTTTTTTCTTTCCTCGTTTGTGGAAGATGAATCGTACATGTTGAGTTCACAAGCCTGATGAATAGGCGGAGCGCACAGCTTCTTCCGCTGTGTGCTCAGGCTATTCATTATGCTTGCAGGACTCAACATCTGCGATGCTTTTTGATTGGGAGCTATGCCAGTGGGAGAACCCGCATGTGCGATCGTGCTCCATCCAATGGATGGCAGTAGGCTTCACTCACTTCTGTAAGTTGCATTTCCATTGGCAGGGCTTCTCATCGTCATTTCATAGCTGACTGAACCACTGTGTGTTTGCTGAAGTTATAATAAATAGCGACTGCAGGCGTCTGTCGTCCACCTGTGCTTCCAGGATGGAAGCAACTGCAATTAGTGACTGGTGGCACGGCGTCTGATGTTAAAATGTCTATTACAAGTGAGATTATTGATTAAAGTTCAAGGATGACTTGTCCCTTATAACCAATCTTCTACATCCGATGTCTGTTATAAAAGAGGTCGATTTAATGGGAAAGATAGGGCAGCCAACCATGTGGGTCACTAGTGTCTCTTATACCCATTTGTCTCTTACATCAGTGTCTCTTATAACGAGGTTCAGCTGTATAACCAAAACGTGCCTGAATCCAACCACCTCGCAATCTATCGTATTTACACAATTGTAAGTCGACTCGAATGTAGGTCGACCCTCCCCCCCAAATTGCATCTCTCAATCTCTCTCTCAAAAAAAAAAAAAAGCGAGCGAGCGCAGAACGCAGCCTGTTTGAATGCTGCTGTGAACGAGTGCCGAGAGAGTTCTTGGGGCCCAGGGCACTCATGACAGACGGAACGATTCAGCACGACACAGAAGTGACATAAGCACGCGGCCGCCTAGAAAATCGTGCCACAAAGACAAGCTGTTCCGTCAACTACCCCAGACGGCGGCTCTTTCTTCACTGATCGATGCTCCCTCAAGAACCGTGTGCTTGTGGTGCGCACAGTAGATGCTAAAAAAGAAAAGCTCTTGTATAAGCACGCTGAATAACCATGTGCTGTGGATTGAGCGGGAAACTTTATTCCCTATCATGAGAACACATTCGCTGTGAGATGGCAACCATTGAAGCTACCAGCAGCGGCCACTGCCGCGCAATATCAAAACAAACAGCATGGTGGCTGACAGAAGCGGCCGCTTGCGATTTCCTTTCATTTGTGAGTACGTCACTTGCATTCAGGAAGCGTTTTGTTCGTCTCTAATAAACCAAATGTGTATTACCGAATCCCTTGAGTCAATTCACGGTGCTCACGCAGGCACAATCATATCATGTTCAGTACACTTCCGAACGCACTGGTGGGAGGCTAGCCGCTCTAGGTGCGGTGGACAGAGGGCACACATCGGGAACGCCAACTTTCAAAGTCGGCACCACCTTTATTAACGCCAGAGTGTATGCAATGGTAGACGCTACGCTTCGACTGTAACCGTAGAAACGAGGGTGTTACACTTTCCCCAGCTTGTAGCACCCGTGATTTCTCGTTTCTGTTGGCGTTACAAGCGGCACAAAGTTCGATTTCGATTCTAAGTCGACCCCCCCCAACATTGGATTGTCAAACTTGAAAACAGGGTTGACCTACAATCATGTAAAGACGGTACCCTTCAGTTATTCTTTGTTGATCATCTTAAAAACAGAGCCACAGTCTTCATTTCGTCTTCCCCCCCCCATCAGCCACTGCTGAAGAGTCTTGCAGGTTGCTGCACAGTCTTGCAAACCGTGAGCGTGGCTTTAACGTCCTTTGTGTGTCTGTTTCGAAGAGCGTGGCCAGGTTTCTTAGCGTCTATGAAGAGATGCCGCGTGGGACATCGTGATAAGAACGCAAGCTCATACCTTTTTTTCACCTTACCCTGTGTTCACAATGCCAAAGGCGGTTACTTTCAGCAACCTCCGGCAGTGCGGCTCGCTATCACCGAATGTTCGAAAAGTGAGAGGGTGGCTGCTTATCTGCACAATGTTTTAATAGAAACAACTTGCCACGTGGGGGGTTGCTTGTGCATTGAGTACGATGGGAGGCCTACTGGTGGACAGGAAAACCTGCGTTATATCCGGTCCCGCACTATAAGCGGTTACATTATAAATGGTCCACACTGAACATGAACTCAGTGAACATACAAATACTCCTTTCCCATCAGGATTATGGACTGGATAAAATGCGTCTTTTGTGTGCTTTTAACACCCAAAAGTGATGTCGTGCACAGATTACGGTAATGGTCTATATGGGTCTGCCTCAAGAACGACTTTGAAAAATGTTAGACCTAGTGCTACACATGGTAACTTTCTTACAAACATCATTCGATGCCTGTTTTTTGAGCGTGATGAGTAGTGCTTTGAGCATCAGCTCTCGTACACATTTTTGATGTATGGTCTGCAGGTGACATTCTTGAAATCACCCGTTTTCTAGTATCATTGAGGACACGTCTGCTAATAACTTGTTTTTACACCATCCGTCACTTTCTATGCCTTTCTCTCTGTGAGTAGAAAGGCAGGCCGAGGCAACTAGTTGGGGTCTTCTTTGAGGTTTGAACTGGGCATGATTTTGCAGAAGTCAGCTCGGGGGGTTCTAATCCGAGTGCGCTAGTAAACCCCCGGGGTTTGTGTTCCTGAGCACAGTTCTCGTTAGAAAGGGAGTGATCTCCTTGGTTCCAGGGACCGGGAGGTGCGGGAACTGGAGGAAGCCCAGCAGACGGTCTACGTCCGTGGCCGCTGGGTAACCCTGGCCCCCACGGAGGGCTGCATCTCCCTGGTCAATGTGCGGCTACCCACCAGCGGGGACTACTCCCAGTACTGCCACTGGCGTAGGTATCCGGGGTAGCCCCCCTCTCCTGCCTGCAGCAGGGCACTCCGTTGCTTCAGTCATTTCCTTTCCTTGATGGGACTGTAAAAAAAAGCGCTCCGGATGCAGTTTTTATCTTTTCTAGTTGTTTTGTCCTCTTTGTGTTTGTATGTCCGGACCTAAGGTTGCCTGGCTACTATAAAACCGAAATAGTAGACTACCTTCTTGGTTTCTGATAATACTTGCAGGGCAAAAACAGACAGTGGATGTAAGAAAAGAGCCTCAAATGGCACTTGTTTGTAGTTCTTTTCTTTTGATGCATGTTTTTGTGCTGTGAGCATTACAGCTTACCAACTAGTGGCACCTTCACGCTTTTTGGTTTCTTATGACTAGAATTATTGTTAATGAATAAACCGTTACTGGTAATACCTTGAGTAGTAATATATAGTCAAGTGCTCTCTTAAGCAGGCTAGCACTGTACACGAGAGGGACACCTTGCGCAACACTTTTAAAGTGACACTGAATTGAGTTTGTTGGAGTGTTGTTTGCGAGTGCATTGTGGAGTTAAACCCACGGGATCAATAATGTGACTGCTTACCAGAAGTCTAGAGCTTCAGCTCAACCTTAGTTAGGCGACAAAAGGGGAAAAAACTAGGGGTGTGCGAATATTCGATTCGAATTTTTTGGTATTCGATTCGATTCGAACGACACTTTTATTGTTCGAAATATTCGAACCACCCAAAACTACAAAAAAAAAAAAAAAAATTCAGAGCGTGTCTGTATCGGTGTTTATTTACAGTGGACTCTCATTGATACGATTCGGGGGGTGCGAATTTCGGGATGATACGAATTTCCGAAAAGTCCCGGCGAAATTGCATCGTTTGCAATGAAAAAAATTTCGGCTGTTACGAACGGACCTGCGCGGCCCGGCGGAAGGTACGAACGAGCCGGCGAGGCACCCGACTGCTGAACGAGCAAGTGACGGCTCTCGCTCCCCTGTTTGTCACTCTTTCTCCAGAAACAGCCGGACTGTTGTTTTCTGCTTGCGAAAACGCTCTGCGCACGCCCAACGCGCTGACACCGCCGCGAAACCACCCCCACGCTGCGCGCGGCGCGGCCGGCGACGTCAACATGGCGTCGGCTCCAGCCGCGATTTGGCGCGGGCGCTCGAGCGACCGCTTCTAACCGCTCTTTAAAATGCGGCTCAAGGGAGACACGAAGTTGCTTGTGCGGTAAAGGAGCTGATAATTCATGCTGTTGGAATTTCTTTCTCTTCTGCGCTGTAGCAGATGACACCCATCATCATCAATCTCACCAGCACGGACCGAGCGGTAGCACGCGCTCGCGCTCCACGCATTGCAGTTCCATTAAAGCCCTCATTCTCATCAGACGTGCGCTCTCCGCTCTCTCTCGACGGCTTGGCAGCCGGTGGACCTCGAGGTCCATTACATGGTGCCGGAAACCCGGGATCTCGCGACAAGGCCTACCTCATCGACGCCCGGAGCCGCGCAAGCCCTTTGAACCGACGCGACGCCGGCGATCTTGGCCTCAGAAACCCCGGCTGCCAGCTGACCGCCATGGAACGGCTACTCCGACGTCGCCAGAGCCTCCGCTCTCAGCTGGACGGCATAATAATCGAAGCGGAAGAGGCACTGCGAGGGCAGCCTGGACTTTCGGCGTCCGAGGTGAGCGTTCTGCTTGAACGAACCGAAGCGCTCCACCAGCAGATAAGGAAGCTCGACGACCGTATTTTCGACGAGACGCCAGACGACCTGCTGGATAATGAGACGTCGGACGCTGGGAGATACGGCGATAAGGTTATGAACACGGCAGCGGCCCTGCGCTTCAGGTTGCAAGACGCTCTCGCATCCAGACCTACACGACTGCCGAGTTCCCAGACTCCGACCGCCAGCAAGGCTAAGTTGCCTCAGCTTGACCTTCTAAAGTTCGATGGGAACCGGAAAAACTGGCAGCGCTTTTGGATGCAGTTCGCGTCGGCCGTGCATAATAATGACGATCTGAGCACTGCAGACAAATTCAGCTATTTGAACACCCTCGTCACAGGAGCTGCCGCATCGGCCATCTCTGGACTCCAGCCGAGCGAGGAGTGCTACAAAGACGCCATCAATATTTTACGAAAGCGCTTCGGTGACGAAAGGCTCATCGTACAGGATCACCTCAGAAGCCTTCTGGACCTGAGACCAGTTTCGTCGTCTTCGAACGTGCATCAACTTCGACTGCTATACGACGAGGTCCAAGTACACGTAAGAAGTTTGAAGGCGCTTGGCACTAGTCCCGCTAATTACTGCCTAATGTTACGGGAGATCCTGTTCAGAGTACTACCATGCGACATGGTTCTGAAGTTTCACGAGCGCTTCAGCCCACCGACACCTTCAACAACGGCATCCATCTCAACTGAAGTAATAAGGGACCGTCAAAACCAGTTGGCACAGCCTGAACAAGAGCTTCAGCTGCTTCTCCAGTTCATCGACCATCAAGTTCAGTGTCGAGAAGCCGTGGAGCACCATACAGTAGTAAGGACCTCAGACGTCGCTGTGACCCCAGAAGAGCCACCTAGAAAGCAGCAACGCTGTGACGTACACACCATGTCGGCTCTACACCTTTCAGCGCACAACACTCAGCGGTGCCTGTTCTGCCAGTCCAGAAAGCATCGTTCAGAGGTCTGCGACTTCGATGAATGGAACCTCACGCGAAAAAAACAACTGCTCACAAAGGAAGGTCGATGCTTCCGATGCCTGAAGAAAGGCCACTTGTCCAAGGACTGCCGAGGTCGACTACGGTGTGGCAAGTGTGCTCGAAAGCATGCAACGACCATGTGCATGTCAGACGCCACAAGCAGCAAAACCGTGACCTCTACACCCGTCAGCCTGTTTTCCCTACAAACTGACTCTACGGTACTGCTCCAAACTTTGACCGCAACAGTAGCAGGCTCTGCATCCTCGGGACGCAACCGAATTCTTTTCGACGGCGGAAGTCAACGCAGTTTCATCACTGCAGAGGCGTCCAAGAAACTAGGATGCGAGTTTTTAGATGAGGAAACCTTGACTGTGGCTGTCTTCGGAGGAGAGAAACAGATTCGAACCTTTCGAAAAGTACGCCTGGTCATCTTTGTTGAAAATACAGAAACGTCCGTGCAGATCGAAGCCCTTGAAATTGAGGCGCTATGCAACGAGCATATTCCTATACCGAATGACCAAATCATCAAGATGATGAGAGAAATGCACCTGGACGTACGGGCCATCAGCGCACAACGACTCGGCGAAATGAAAACATCGATTGTTATTGGTGCGGACTACTACTGGAGTCTAGTAACCGGCAATGTAAAGTCACTGACCACGACGCTAAAAGCAGCGGAAACATTGCTAGGCTGGACGGTTCAAGGACCAATGCCATTAGGAGGCAACAGTACTCCCTGTGGAAGCGTTACCATGCTTACAGCGACGGTGAAAGACAACGAGGAGTTGAAAGTTCTAAACCGTGACTCAGTCTTTAAAAGCATCGGCATAAAGTACTGGGATGAACAAAGCTCGGACACCGAACCGGTATTGGCACGGTTTGGAAAAGCACTCCCAAACATGGACGAAGGACATGAGATTGCGCTCCCGCGGAAAGCAGCGGTTTGCCCGGCGGATCACCTTGGCGTTACGAAGATGGGGCTCCAGACCCTAACATATCATTGGAGCAAAGATGCCAAGCCCACAAAGAAAGATGAAGAAACGATCCTAACATGCTTAGATGAAAGGACCACTGAAGTGCAGCGGGAAGCGCATCATCTCGTTGGAAAGGAAGAGGATCACTTTGACGTAAAGACGAACTCTATAAGCAAGAAGCATCTTTTCTCGCATACTCCAATCGAGACGTTGCGTCTCTTCGTTGACGGCGACGATTTATTGCGAGTTCGGCGAAAGGCGTCCACCTGCGACACATATGGAGCACAGTTCCCGACACTTCTACCGAAGAACACGCACTTTGCAACAATCGTGACCCAGCACGCCCACGAACAGATTCAACATGAAGGAGTACCAGACTTCTTCGCCCATGCTCACCGCAAGTTTCGAACGACACGCACCCGACAACTAGTTAACAAGAAGACTCGACGAGGCTTTCCTTCCGAACGTTTGGGTTCAAAGCCCCGAGTGAAAGAAACGCCTCGGCTCTACAAAGAACGTTCAACTCTGGCCCACTTACGTCATCCGTCGGCGGAGGAGAGTGTTGGAATTTCTTTCTCTTCTGCGCTGTAGCAGATGACACCCATCATCATCAATCTCACCAGCACGGACCGCGCGGTAGCACGCGCTCGCGCTCCACGCATTGCAGTTCCATTAAAGCCCTCATTCTCATCAGACGTGCACTCTCCGCTCTCTCTCGACGGCTTGGCAGCCGGTGGACCTCGAGGTCCATTACACATGCGATAACGGTACTATAAAACATCATTCGCGCCGCTAGTGAAAGCGCCCATAAAATATTTGCCGGGGTGCTAAGCCTAACCAGTCCGAGGTGACTTTTTTCTAGTTCCTCTTTGATTTACGCGCTCCAAGTCGCAGCGGCGCGGGGCAAGCAAAACACTCCTCCTTCTCTCACTGTTTTTCCCACTCTACCTCTTCCCAGCGCGACTTTAGGCGCGCATGCGCGACAGCGGGGTATCGGTCGCCGCAGCTGCCAGAGGAACAGCGGCGCCGGTGCGCGAGAGAAGCCGTGGGGCTCGCGTGCGAGTCGTAGCATAGCGGAAATATCGTGACAGCGTTCTGAAGACCACACAAGAGCGGTTATATGCCCCACGCACAGGGAGGAATCGCAGCAAGAAGTGATTTTGCTTCGTGTTAGCAAAAGGTGAGACACTCGTTCGTAAAGCGTGAATTTAATCTGAACAATAGCGCCGGTGTCGTGAGCTGTACAACTAAGAGTACCGTGTTCGATGTCAACCTATGCTATGCCGTGTCGAACATGAGTGCTTATCACGGCACGTTGCGTTTGTGCTCGGTCCTATTTTCGTAACATGAATAAAGTGTTGAAGTGCGATTTTTGCTGCCGTGTTACTGTCCCAGCTGCGTACCTACGCCTGCATGGAGGCGCGCTAGCGGGCCGGCAGCGGAGCGGCGGGAAGAAGCGGGGGGAGGAAAGCATCAGTCCCCCCCCCCCCCTCCCCCCCATTTCGCGCCTCCTCGCTGTGTTGCCATGACAATTAGTACGCCTCCAAGCTCAAGATGGCGGTGACGTTGCTATGGCAATTACAACTCACTTTTGCCCGCCCAGGCTCGCCAGGGGAGGATTTGGCGCTACGACCACAATTAGGCGGGATGCTGGGTTGAAGGCTAAGATGCCGCGGACTGGCCTAACCGTCTCTGGCGGAGCCAAGCCGGCTGTCTCGATCTCATCGCAAGTAGTCAGGCTCCTCCATTCTGCCGCGCGCGTACTGCGTCATTTTCTGACCGAGGTAGGCGCTACCGCGGGCGCGAAATCGTCGATGTGGGCGTGAAAATACAGCGCTCGCAGAGCCGAGGCGAGCGAATCGCGTGCAAAACCGCACCATGCGGTTCACGCTTGGCTGTTGCGGCGTGTAGCGAGCTTGGGCACACCGAGTGAGGAGACGAGCGCGAAGCTTTACGTGCTCCAGAAAGGACTGCTTTGCGACACGGGGGTTAAAAAAAGCAGAAAAATCACGAATTTCTTCACGCAAAAGTAGGAAAAGAAATAAACGAAAACTTTTTTCAGCGCTAAATTTTTTGGTCTGTGTTGGTTCATACGAATTTCGGATGATACGAATATTTTTCGCAGTCCCGCGAGATTAGTATAATCAAGATTTTACTGTATCAGCATGCGACAATGTGCACGGGCTCGGGCATGCCAGCTACTAGTGTCTCAAGTGAGCGGCTGTTTTCGATATCTGGTAAAGTGGTGATGAGCAGGAGGTTGTCACTGCTCCCCGAACATGTCGAGCAGTTAACCTTTCTCCATGTTAACATTTAAGGGAGTGCAGACCTTAATCTGTTGAGTGCAATGGTATTGTGTAATTCCTAATTTTACTTTGTGCGATTTGTTGTGCAATAAAGTTGCAGTTTTTGTGGCTCTAGATGGTGAAAACATTAATTTTACAAAAAACTATAAGTATTCGTATTCGAAAAATATTTTAAAAATATTCGATTCGATTCGAACTTTGTTTTTATTATTCGAATTCGCTTCGAAATTAAAAAATTGATATTCGCACACCCCTAGAAAAAACGCAACGTGCCGTTTGCTGCTGCCGCAGCAATTACTGCACTGACGTCACCCGAGTTTGCAGTATGTCTTCATCTTGTCTTGGCCATTTAAACGTTGTTTTTGAACCGCTTTTTTATTGTATTGACTTTTTGTTTGCTCAGGCACAAATCTTACAAGTTTACCGTGCTACCAGTCTGCAGAATTCAGCAGTGCGGATTTCTCGGTGTGCTGTCACAGCAATATTAGTAAATTGCCGGGTTGGAACACTCCTGTGCTTTGAGATTTTGGCACATCGCAAAGATCCTCTCATGATCAAAAATAACCTAGAGCCCTCCCACGTGTGTGTTTCATGGCCCAGGTGTGAGGAAAGCTTCACTTTCAAAATCGCTTTCCTTTTTAAAAAATGCATGTACTCGGTGGGCATGAAAAACTGATTGAACGTGGCCTTCACATTCCAGGTTATAGTCTTGTTGGATAATCAGTAGGGGTGTGCGAATATCAATTTTTTAATTTCGAAGCGAATTCGAATAATAAAAACAAAGTTCGAATCGAATCGAATATTTTTCGAATACGAATACTTATTGTTTTTTGTAAAATTAAAGTTTTCACCATCTAGAGACACAAAAACTGCAACTTTATTGCACAACAAATCACACAAAGTAAAATTAGGAATTACACAATGCCACTGCACTCAACTAAGGGTCTGCACTCGCTTAAATGGTAATATGGAGAAAGGTTAACTGCTCGACATGTTCGGGGAGCAGTGTACGGCCACCCCACTCCCTTTCCCCTCTTCCCCAACTAGGCTAACAAGCCCCCCGTATCATTAATAAACTTTCATTCATTCATTGTTCTGCTAGCATTCATCGACGCGCAGCGAGGCATGCCCGAGCCCGTGCACGTTGCCGCGCGCTGATACAGTAAAATCTCGATGATACTAATCTCGCGGGACCGCGAAACATATTCGTATCATCCGAAATTCGTATGAACCAACGTTAACACAGACCAAACAATTGGGCGCTGAAAAAAGTTTTCGTTTCTTTCTTTTCTTACTTTCGCGTGAAGAAATTCGTGATTTTTTTTCTGCTTTTTTTAACCTCCATGTCGCAAAGCAGCCCTTTCTGGAGTGGCTTCGCGCTCGTCTCCTCACTCGCTGTGCCCAAGCTCGCTACACGCCGAAACAGTCAAGCGTGAACCGCATGGTGCGTTTTTGCACGCGATTCGCTCGCCTCGGCTCGGCGAGCGCTGTTTTTTCACGCCCGCATCGACGATTTCGAGCCCGCGGTAGCGCCTACCTCGGCCAGAAAATGACGCACGACGCGCGCGGCAGAATGGAGGAGCCTGACTACTTGCGATGAGATCGAGACAGCCGGCTTGGCTCCGCCGGAGATGGTTAGGCTTAGAACCCCGGCAAATATTTCATGGGCGCTTTCACTAGCGGCGCGGATGATGTTTTATAGTACCGTTTTCGCATGCATTATCAGCTCCTTTACCGCACAATCAACTTCGTGTCTCCATTGAGCCGCATTTTAAAGAGCGGTTAGAAGCGGTTGCTCGAGCGCCCGCGCCACTTCGCGGCTGGAGCCGACGCCATGTTGACGCCGCCGGCCGCGCCGCGCGCAGCGTGGGAGTGGTTTCGCGGCGTTGTCAGCGCGCGTTGGGCGTGCGCAGAGCGTTTTCGCGAGCAGAAAACAACAGCCCAGCCGTTTCTGGAGAAAGAGTGACAAACAGGGGAGCGAGAGCCGTCACTTGCTCGTTCGGCAGTCGGGTGCCTCGCCGGCTCGTTCGTACCTTCCGCCGGGCCGCGCAGGTCCGTTCGTAACAGCCGAAATTTTTCCCATTGCAAACAATGCAATTTTGCCGGGACTTTTCGGAAATTCGTATCATCCCGAAATTCGCACCCCCAGAATCGTATCATCGAGAGTCCACTGTAACTACGAATAAACACCAATACAGTCTGCGAAAGCACGTACCGTTCGCCGTGTATATGCTTCGCGACTTTGCTGCTGAGACACGCTCTGAATTTATTTATTTGTTAGTTTTGGGTGGTTCGAATATTTCGAACAATAAAAGTGCCGTTCGAATCGATTCGAATACCGAGAAATTCGAATCAAATATTCGAAGTTTTGAATATTCGCACACCCCTAATAATCAGACAATGGTCACAGCTCATTTCAGTGTTCTCTTTTTGTTTAAAAGAGCTGCAAAATAAACTCCAGGTATCCAGCAGGTACATCCTTTGCGTAGAGCCTCTGTTGCTATTCGAGGTTTCCCCCCCCCCATCCAACCCTAATGCGTGTGTACGTGGCACTGTGAAGATGATGTCGAAATAAGAGAAGGAAAAAAGGTGACGACGGGCAGAAAATGTGGCTGACGACAGCTTCACGGCCCGAGTAACAACATAGCCACCCACTGTGGGAACGGTGGGAATGAGGGGTAGGGTGCCAACGTGGAGCTCAGTGGCAGGAAGTAGTGAATAACAATAACCTAGGGAAAAGAACAAATCAGGGTGGTGACTTTGTCCTGCTGCGAAGTTTAATAAGGGGATGGCGACTGTGTGTGTAGGCGACTAGCGGTGGTAGTGATGGCTACCCTCTCCCCTCCCCCTCCCCCTCTTCCCTGTTGTGCAGTGGCCGAGCAGCAGGAGCGGGCGTGGTCGTCCACGCCGGAGGAGATGCGCAACGTGGGCTACGCCCTGTCGGCAGGGCTCCTGTACGCCGCCCAGATGGTGGCCGTGCTGGCCTTCTACCTCGACCTGCCCCTGCCACACAGCCTCTGCTACAGGTAAACGTGCTGCTGCTGCTGCTACCGCTACTGCTGCGCATATCTCTTCTTTACTAGGATGGGAGGGGCCCCAAGGCCAAAGCTGTGCCATGACGATCGCATGATGGCATCCGTCTGCGGCAATGAGGATACCAGTCCGCAACTCCTGTCCTCACTCTCTTCGACCTTTATAGCATATTTTTGTATGGCTAGGTGATAAGATCCGATGTTCATGTGTACGCAGAAAACTCCTCCAACACAGTTGCACGTGCATGCATGAAGAAACCAGGTAAGCGAGTTGGCGGAGACTTTGGAATAAGGAGAGAAGAGAGAGAGACCGGCTGGGTTCACAGATGGCGTAGCTACACACACACATCAGCTTACTCTGGTAATGGGAATGGCGCATTGGAAGGTGGAAAAAAGAGGCTCTCTTGCAGAACAGCGCACGCTCGCAGTGAGCTACAGCATGAGGTATAGCTCAAGTGATAATGGCGGGGAGTGACGGCGGTGTGGGCAGAGCCACATGTTGCAGCTTCACTGGTTAACCGTCTGTAAGGAATGCATAGGCACACTTTTTCCACAATACACTTTCCTTCCCTGTGAAGAATTTCTTTCTCCCCCCTGTGGCACACACACAGTCGTGTGGGTGGCCTTAGAGAATTGATTGTTGGTTTCCCGGTACAGGGGAGACCGTTTACGACATAGCAGCTCAAAGGGCAACACATGTTATACTAGGCCACGAGTGCTGCCTGTAGGGGCACCACTGAAAGCGCTTTGTACCAGCACATTTGAGAGTATGTGTGGGTCTGAGCAGATACCTGCCACATTCACACCTGTGATTTTTCATTTGCACAAGTTGGAAAAAAGATGTTTGGGCGGGGCAATGACAGTGCTGCAGGCGAAGAATTGCATGCACAAGATTGTAAACCTTTTAGGCTCAACTTTAGTGCCCCACAATCAGCCTGTGTGGCAGGTGTGTGTCTTAGACGAGCTGTAGGCCATCAACCTACTTGATCAACTGCGTATGCATTTTCAACATGTGCTCCCAGGTGGCAGCATGCCCTGGGCGTTCTCGTGAAGTTTCGCCGGTGTTACGTGGCCCTGCCCATAGGCATTGGGCGGGCCAGGTGACACGGTGTTTGCATACCACTACACTAAGATGGCGTTTAAAGGCCCTGTTTCTGATGGCTTTTACGAAAGTGAGAGCCAATGAGAACAGCCTTTCTGGGAGATAGCGATGATGGAGTAGAGTCCGGCTAGGTTCACTGTGGCTTCTTTTTGACATGCTTTTTGTAAGCGTCACGAAAAGAAATGTATGGGAAACAGCAGAGACATATGCTGGCTGTAATTACTCATTTCACTTTAAGAAATAAGGCATCATTGGCCGTCAAAAAAAAAAAAAAAAAGGCGAGGGAATTTAAAAATGTGTGATGTTTCAGTTAAAACAAAAAGTCATTCAGCCCTTAGTGCCATGAGTCATGAAGAGAAAATACAACTTCATTTAATTTGAAAGAACTAGGATTCAGTATCTCACTCAGCTCCATTACAGCCACAAAAGATGTTTTTTTAACGAAAAAAAGCAAGAAGTGTTTAAAAACTTTCAAATTTCGTGCCACAGTGACGTGTTATGAGCACGAATGACGTCATACGGGCCAACAATAACACATAATTTTCAGTGCGTTAACTGCACGTTAGCATTCAAGTGATGCGGTCAAACGGAACTAGAGGCCCCATTACAGACGTCCAGTCATGTGTCGTCACGACAGCTCAGTTAGGCGGCCACCAATTGCACAAACAAGGTCCCGTGACGTCGTAGAAAAGTTGAGGGAAATTGGCTGGGAGGTCGCCACTGCTTCACACGTTTTCTTTCATATCTCCCTTATTTGTTTGAAGATTGTGATGATATTGGTATCATTGTTATCGGGGCTAAGCAGTCTTTCTAATAAACCCAACTTGTATTTTGTCTTCATGGCTTCTTTGAGAAGTACAGTTGGGCTGGCTACGTAGTTAGATGAATCAAGAACCAGGGGACCACCAGGGTAGCAGAGTGGATACCAAGAGGGGGTCTACAACTAAAGGGAGGCCAATAACACGATGGAGCGACGAAATAGGGAAATACAGGGGCAAAGAATGGGCTCGGGCAGCGCAAAACAGGAGTGGTTGGAGGTCAACGGGAGATGCCTTCGTCCCACTGTGGCCCTGAATAGGCTGATGACGATGTTGATGTTGAATTGCCAGCTTCGAGAAGTTGGCTGCTTCTCAGCACAAGTATGCTCTCATTATGAGTATGCGCACCTCTTACGGGCTGCGATGTGCGTTAACGTTAACAGCTGCCGCTGTAAAATTGCTCATTTGTGGAATGCATTGGTTGTTGTCCTGTGCAGCCAGTTTGGAGCACGTGACGAGAGCGAGGAGGAGTTCCGCAACTGGGTGGCCCGCCTCAACAGCAACGTGCTGCACCTGTGCGCGTCGCAGGGGCTGCAGCCGCCCTTGCTCCGCCCCAGGACCACACTGCGCAACCTGGCCCTGCTGGTGCAGCACCGGGGCAACATCAGGTGCGCTCTGGTCTCTGGCCCCCGGGGGAGGGGTTGGCACCACAGTTCTTTAATATGCACCATTTGCAAAACTCCTCTACAAAATTTAGGCAGCGCGAAGCACCCCTTCTTCATTGTAGTAGCTGAGGGGAAAGTGGGCTGATGGAGTACCTATAGGGGACGAAAACAGGACTTTGCTGAACATTTGCACAACTTGATAAAATTAAGCCTCTTTTACGATTTAGGAAACATTAACTTAAACAGTGATGACTTATGTTTCCATGGTTTTTCTTTTGTGGCTTATTGCAGCAGCCACAAGCACTTAAGTACTACAGTCAAACCCTGCGACAATGAAATCCTTTGAGGACAAAATTCCTGCAACAATGAAATATTTTCGGATTTCGGGCAAACGTCCACAGAAGCCCATGTATTTCATATCTCGCAGCGACGGAACATTTTTGGAAAGCGATACCATGTTAACAAAATTCCCTAAAAGTACGGTCGGCATTTTACCTACCGTATTTACCCGATTCTAACGCGCCCCCGATTTTCCTGGCGAAAAAACCGAAAAAACTTGCACCTCCGATTGTAACGCGCACGGGACTTTGTGACCCAGACAAACGAATGCGAGAGAAACAGGCGATTTGTTTCCCGAAGTAATCTCACTCATCTCACTCCTCGTCGCTCTCCGCTGACCGCAACATCTCTTGGCCTCGGTGCCGTCAAGCGCTTTCGCGAAGCCACACTTCTGAACGAACGTTCAACCATGGTCGATGGGATCGTGGCCCACGCCTCGCACGCCCATCCCGAGAGCTTCTCCAGAGGTGCACGCTTCAGCCGACCGCTCGTTTTGAACGCGTGGGAGCCGCTGCTGCCATTGCTGTTATCAAGCACACAAGTGAAACGATTTGACGATTTCTGTGAACGCCGATAGAAAAGCCTAGGCGCCTAGGCTTGCTGCGTCCGAAAAATCGTTGCTAAAAGCTTTGGTGCCATCGTGAGATGGCGCTGGCGATGGGTGGGACGAAATTTCCGCTGTTTCGGCAGTTTCGGTTTTGTATCCGATTCTAACGCGCATGCGATTTTTCGACCTATTTTTTCGGAAAAAAAAGTGCGCGTTAGAATCTGGTAAATACGGTACCCATTTGAGGCTAACAGTGTCCAAAAAGGGCGAAAATGCACTTTTTCTGGGCTCGAACTGGGTAAACTCCTGCCACAGCACACGTGCGTGGCCGCCGCCGTATTTGTTTACATGAAAGACCATGCAACAGGCGCGGCCGTGGAGGCAGCCTCGCATCGACACTACCAGGGGGCCACACATAGTGACTCACGACGCGGCTTTGGCTTGGGCTATGATGGGACGCCAGCCGGCTACTGCTGAACAGTGCACGTGCGATCGTTGTGTGTGGGGCAATCGACACGTTTGCTCTCAATCTAAGGCGGAAGTTTTTATTGCCACAAAATACAGCCAGCATTGCCCAAGTCAGTGGCCCAAGTGGAGGAAAACAGCATAGCGCCAACGAGTTTGGAATTTTGGAATCGCTTGCAGCTCGCTCTAGCATTTGGAAAAGCAAGGATGCCACTCTTTAATGGCGCACGTGTGCAAAACAAGACAGTGACGGCTGTGGCCATTCTGGACGCCAACAAAGTGGGGCTCACTTAGTTTCCTGAACAGCACTGGAACAGGGAGGTGCCACTGTCTGGCAATGTTCGTCAACATAAGAAGCTGGGTTTCACTTGCATGCTCGGACAAACTCGGTGCCGAGGACCAAGCAGAAAAGCGTGCAGAGAGGGCAAACCCGCGGGATGTTCTGGATGCGTTTGACACGATTCGGTCGTTCTTAGGCGGGCACTACGACTAGCGATGAAGCACTTCTTGTAGTGTGACAGCTGAGCTGAGAAGTTGCTACCATAGAGTTTCATACTACAGTTGAACCTTGTTATAAGAGACATGGATGTAAGAGACAAATGGGTATAAGAGACACTATTCGCCCACATGGTTGGCTGCCCTATCTTTCCCATTGAATTGACCTCTTCTATGACAGACATCGGAGGATGCAGAAGACAGTTGGTTATAAGGGACAAGTCATATTTGAACTTTAATCAACAATCCCGCTTGTAACAGACATTTTAACTTCAGACCAGCCACTAATTGCAGTTGCTTCTATTGTGGAAACACAGGTGGACGACAGACACCTGCAGTCGCTATTATAACTTCAGCAAACACACAGTGGTTCAGTCAGCTATGAAACGACGGTGAGAAGCCCTGCCAATGGAAATGCAACTAGCAGAAGTGGTTGAAGCTTACTGCCAACCATTGGAGCGCGTCTGCACAGCGGGCTCTCCCAGTCGCGTAGCTCCCAGTCAAGAAGCATCGCATATGTTGAGTCCTGGAAGCGTAATGAATAGCCAGAGCACAGAGTGGAAAAAGCTGTGCGCTCTGGCTATTCATCAGGCTTGTGAATTCAGCATCTACGATTCATCTTCTGCAAACAGTGAAAGGAAAAAAAGCTTGTAGAATCGGTTTAGAAAACAGTGTAAATACAGTCATGAAACAGTGTAAATACAGTCATGAAGCAGATTCGGAACTGTTTCATAAATTCTGGGGACCAAACATAAATTAGAATGAATCTTTTGCGACATGCTGTAGCATTCTTTTGAGCTTATTTTAGTCATACGGTGCCCACATTCAACTTGGGTCTGATTAGTAAGTGAGAGCATGGTTCCCTGCTTATAAGAGACATCTCATATAAGAGACAGAAACTGGTCCCTGGTACGTGTCTCTTATAAAGGGGTTCAACTGTACTCACAGCCGGTGCTTTGATCACAAAAATCGAAGTGTTGATATGGCACGAATAAAGGGGCATTCTTTTGTTTTGACAAATGGGCGAGCAACAGTCATTCCTCAATTTTGCCCATTTTTTTGCACCCTTTAGTTGCTGCCAATTTTCTCAAAAAAGAACTACAGTTTTGCAGCATGAATGGGAACGACTCTGATTCTGCAAAAGCATTTCCTCGGCTAGCCACTGGCTGTGTCTTTGCTAGTAGAGGCAATTTGAATCAGGTGAAATTGACGATTTACGTTGTCAATCACCAGTGATTGATTTGAACAGGTGCGGTAAGAAACGAGTGAAAAAAGGAACTCAATACTTTGGCTTGGGCTCAAATGATTGCTATTCCAGCCGACCCTTGGCACTATCACCCGAGCAAAAGGGCACACGCCTGCAATCCGTTCATGCTCTCTGCGTCGCATTCTGAGCGTGTCAGGACAAGGACAAGCCTCCCATGCTCGTTATGTCATAAATTGGAGCATAGGTTGAGTTTCTGGATTCGAAAGCGACACTTTGTCTTATGTAGCAATCATTTCATTTGCAAAATGCAGATTTCAGCCTGGCAACCGTGAGAGTGCAAGTGCCCGACTATTGCCATTGCTGGCATCTGCCCAACAGAGTTCAACAGAGAGTTCAACAGCGATGAAAAGAGGGTCCCCCTCCTTGGGTTTCTTCGTGAAACGGGAGTTAGCTTGTGCCTATGATGTAGAGTTTACGCCATTGAGTATATTATCACCCTTAAGGGGGCAGACTGGTCTTAGAGCTATTTTTTTTTATTTACCAACTAATTTTAATGAAACTGCACTGCGTTACAGAGTTTTTTGTGCTGATTTCAAATCTGCCATTAGATTTTTTGTAAGTTGATTGTATTTTGAGTTAATGATTAATTGCCATTATTTTGGGTCGCAGTTACAAAATAACCACGCCATACAGAATGGCAATTACCACGTGGCTAGGCAGACAAATGACTAAAGAATACAACTTAGGAAGAACTTTTTTGATTCAGCTATTTTTGGTCGTTTTGCAATACAGTGAACTTCGCTCCTCCCGCGCTCTGCCAGAAATGGCTCTCGGGTGGTGCCAATTGAACACAATAATAATTTTCCAAGGCCTCCATTTGCAAAATTAGTTTCCAACATTGTATTCTCCACGCATTTCGGTATCAGAAGCAAAAATAATTAAAGTTGTACCTGCTCTTGGTGCCAAGATATCTGAGGATGAAATGCTAGCTTTGCATTGCAAGAAAAGTGCCGTTTCACCATCGAATTCTGCGCTTACTGAGCTGTAGAGTGCACTTTAAAATGCTATTGTAATATAATAAAAACAAAATATGGTGCCTTTTGATGAGGAAATCTACAGACTGATTGAAAAATGGCCGTGGAGGCCGAAAATGCCATTTTTGAGAAAATGCTTTTTTTACCCTTTTTCGGCCCCAAAAAGTAATGCCCTCGATGCCCTTAAGGTATATAAGTAAATAAATAAATAAAAACTAGGTTCTTGTTTTCGCATTCTCAGGAAATTCTAAGCATCCGCCAAAATTTTTGTGTTACGGTCACTCACATTGGAGGCCGTCCGCTGCAAAATGAGTGAGCCCACATGCTAAGGACAGTTAAGAACGTGAAAAGTTTCACAAGTGTTGGGTGTGCAATTTTGTGAAGCGCAAAATGCAGATTTTGCCCGCTGAGGAATATTTAGACAGCTCTGATGAGTGACTCGAGCAGGCAGAAGTGTTAATAAATAAAATGTTGGTGCAAACCCATCTACAAAAAAACTTTACCATTCCTTCGTTAAAAAAGTTGACAGAAGTGTAAAAGCTTTGTCACATCAAAACTTCGTCAAGAGTGCGTCAAAACCTCTGCTAGTTCCGTTCAATCTTTGCTGACAGTGCGTGCACCTGGTTGTCGAACTTCCCAAGGCCCAAAATGCATCTGCAGATGATCTAAATGGACTATAATTAGGGTTGTTCGTTTTCGGGTAAAACCCGATTTTACCCGATTCTTGCACCCCGAACAAGTTTCAGGAGAATCGGGTTAAACCCGATTTCTCCCCGAATAAACCTCC
Organism: Haemaphysalis longicornis; assembly: GCF_048455015.1. Taxonomy (NCBI): domain Eukaryota; kingdom Metazoa; phylum Arthropoda; class Arachnida; order Ixodida; family Ixodidae; genus Haemaphysalis; species Haemaphysalis longicornis. The sequence goes on from NW_027526274.1 coordinate 424,660, forward strand.
CTGTAGCGATCTGCACAATCGTGAGTTGCTGCTAACTCGTGTTGATGCTCTTCCCCTTCTCTTCTCACCACTACCTGTCTCCTTTGTCACCCCTTTCTCCTCTCTAATCTTTACATCCCCTACTCCTCCTCCTCCCCCTCCCCTCCCCGCACTGGGTTGTATGCAGGTGAGCCCACATTTGGGCTCAATAATATCCCCAGTGCACTTCCTTTCCTTTTCACCCGAACCACTTTCTCTCTCTTGACGGTCTGCCGTTCTCTCCTGGCGCCCCGCTCACAAACAAACGGGTGCATTTCACCCTGCTGCTTGGAGAGTAGCGCTGCAGTTTTTATCCCGCTTTCTAGACAGGTCGCCGTGAGGGCGTACATGCACCCCCCCCCCCCCCTAAAAAAATGCTTGCAGAAGAAAGTGGGAAACACGTTTGAGGCCGGCCACGCTTCGAGTACATTGTGAACAAATTTAGGGTGAAAGAAAAGCAAAGAAATCTGCCCCTTTGCCCACTGCAGATTAGTCTCGGGTATGTGCACCTGCTTCCAAGAATTTCACGCGGAAGGGACGGGTGACCAGTCGGTGGGGGAGAGATTGAGCGACGAAGACGTTTTGTGTACAGGTTTTTTTACCAGCGTGGGTTCCAACCCGCATTATTATCGCTATTCTTCAGCCAGCCTCCGTCACGGTGACTTAGACGCGCTCGTCGGTCGGCCCTGCTGAGAGCCGTGCGTGGTGTCCTTCCTCCCCCGCGCATCACGCAGCTGGTGATATCTCCTTTCGAATGGCCACAAAAGCAGGGAAAGAAGACTGCCCTGGAGGAAGCAAGGGAGCAGCGGCGCCAACAACCGAACACGCCGCGCATCTCCGGCGACGAGGAGAAAGGCGTCCCTGCTCCGACCCCTCAGGCGATGCAACGCGCGGACGTCACGTGCCCCAATGCAAGCCGCATTCCTTCCCTCTCTCCTGCGACGGCGAGCAACGAAGAAGCCAGCCATACCCTCCCCCAGCGTCCAACCCCGCGCGAACGCCCCTCACTCTCTCGCGTGACACCCTCCTCTCACCGCCAAGCCCCCGCCGCCGCCGAGCCGACGCAGCGGGCAGCCAAGCCCCATACTCCCCCACCCCCTCCCCGGGCCTGATAAGGTGTCGGCACCTCACGCCAGACAGTTTCGGGCCCTTTTCTCTCCTTCTTCCCCCCCCCCTCAAAAACCTCGAAAGAAAGAAGAAAGAAAGAAGCCACTGCACTCAAAATCCTGTTTTGACAGGAGCAGCAAAATTCTGGAAATTGTGGTATTGCTCTTTTTCGAAGAACTTCTAAAAAGGGTCACGTTTTTTAGTGGGTGGGGATAAAGACGAACGAGAAGAGAATGTGAACAAAACGCGATCCAAGGTTGGTCTCTTAGGTTTTCTTTCAGTTTTTCTGTGACGAAGTGAATCAGGCTTCTGATTGGTGCGAACTCTAACCAACGAGACGCATATCGCCATCCTCACTTAGCATTACCAGGCGCGTCTTGTGAGCGCAAAGCCACCGTCGCGGACATAAGGCGGCACCGGAAACTTCAGCGTGGAGATGGGAAGAAAACGAAAGACACTGGATGACTGGTGTAAAGAACATGAAGATCTCCAGATTGCAACGAAAGACAGTGAAGGCACCCGCACGTTAGTGTGCAAATATTGCAACACCGAGATGGTCACCGATCCAGCGAAGAAGCCCTACGACCGAATTCGTGAGCATCTAATGTCATCTCGTCATAAGAAGTTCAAGACGGCTTCCAAGGAAGCTGAGACTGCGGGAATGTCTCAGCAGACGCTTTTTGATATGTCCTGTAGACAGCGTGCGAAAGAAACTGAAGCGGACGGCGTTATCCATGACTTTGTTCGTGCCCTAGCGTACAGCGGAATAAGCATGCACCAGGCGGACGGACCGCTGGGAGACTTCGCACGCAAATACTGCAAGGCCGCGAAGACCATGCCAACAGGACAAAGACTTCGGCTGAAATACCTGAAAGAAGCTTTTGACAAGGACATGGAGAAAATCCGCGATGATATGCGAGATGTGAAAGTGAGCGTCATCGTCGATGAATCCCCAGACATCACTGGTGTGCCTACCATCAACACTCTCCTGTGCTACTATAGCCAGAAAAACGTGAAGAAGCACGTTGTTCTGGTCGACGTCGACAGGGTAAATGCATCGAACAGTTACACGGTGGCCAGCGCAGTTAGCAAGGCGCTCCTGACGGTTGGCAAGACGTGGAAAGACGTTGTGGCAGTAGCCACAGACTCAGCGGAGTACATGCGAAAGATGGTTCGAGAAATCTGTCAGGCTGAAGGGATCCAAATCTTGCTTGTGAAAGATATAGCACACCTTATTCATGTGAGTGTTGACCATGCCATTTCTTTACCATGCATGTCTGATGTTCGATCCGTAGTGATTAAGTTTGGAGCGTTATTTAAGCACGCTAACAAGCTTTACCAAAAGTACACTGAAATTTGTTCTTCTAATGGCCTCTTTGGACCTGACATTAAGAAGCCACCTTCTGTTGTCCCGAATCGATGGCAAAGCTTCTACAAGGCACTTGTGGTAGTCGTAGAAATGTGGAGCTCGTTAACAGAACTTGCTGAAAGCTCGCATGATAGCAGCATAGCGGAAGCTATTCGAGGGATACTTTCTGAAAAAGAAGTTGTTTATGCGAAGGCAATCTTGATGAGAGATGCACTCGGCCCACTTTTGGAAGCCCAGAAAACGCTTGAAAGTGGGAAGCTTTTGATGCCCAGCTTTGATCACCTGGTAAACGTGAAGCTGCAGCAGATTGTCGGGGAGCTTTCGGCGATGATCGGTAAAAGCGATCAGGCCAAAGCTGTTTTGTCTATGTTACCCAAGCGCAGCGCTAATTTAGTAAAAACATGTTCTGAAGAGTTCTGCACGAAACTCGCCACAAAATGGCGCTGCACTCTTGGACGGAACGTCTCAGAAAAAGAGGAAAACCAGCTAACTTTGTGGAAGTTGGGAGCCGTCCTTGATCCGTTTCAGAAGCGTCTGCTGGGGCAGTCATTTGAGGACTACCGACCTCTGTTCATGTCCGTAACCGACAATGTAGATTCCCTTAATGACGAGTTCAACCAGTATTTGCTGGAAGCGAGCCCCACAAACCCAGCTGTCGAACTAATCGAGTATTGGCATGACTCTACTTCTCACTACCCAAGGCTTGCAAAAGCTGCACTGACATTGTTGTGCCTAGCTAATGGTAGCTGTGATGTGGAGAGAACTTTCTCCCAGCTGAGATATGTTCAACGACCGGACAGATCTCGAATGGAGACTGACATGTTGCGCATGCAGATGATAATGTATGTCAACAAGGACGTGTAAAAAATCGATGACCAGATTTTCGAGAATAAAATGTATACTAATTTCTAAGAGTCAATGTTTACTGATTCATTCATTTTCAAACACCACTGATTCATTTTCAAACAAACACAAAATTTCGGGTAGTATACTGTATTTGCTATAATACTCTGGTGTCTGTCCCAATTACCAGCTTGAAACACCAAATTTAACGTGTTATACTTAAAAAGCCCGTGATACGTTTTGATAAGCTCAGTGTAAGTTCTGATAAGTACAACCGTATATTTAACCCGAAAAAACCCGAAGTAAGGAATGGTTTCGCAAAAAAACCGATTTTTCCCCGAATATCAGTTTGAAAAATACCGCCCGATTTTTACCCCCCGAATTTGAAAAAATATAAAACCCGAAAACGAACAACCCTAACTATAATGATATGTGGTTTATGATACAAAGGTTCACTGTTCTGCTTATTCTTCATGATCGTAGAACCGTTCCTTTTTCATGGTTTTCAGGCAGCCGTTTCGCCACAATGGAATAAGCCCAGTTTCACACACACGCTATATAGAGAGGTCTTACCAGAACATTTTGGTTGACCAACCGGTCTTTAGGAAGATGCATTAAATTTTTGAGAGGACACAGTCGGTCCCACTAAGGAAGCTTTCGCTTCAAAATTTTGTAAACAAGTTTAGGGGGTCAGCCCATAGTGAGGTTTGTGTTATACACTGTACACTATCGTCCTTCTTTGGTCCTTTGACCCTTAGAGTTTCATACAAATAACGAGAGGGGAAACTGGCACTAGTGTCAACGCGAACATGGCAGCGGCGCTTACGCTTCAATGGGAATGATGGGTAGTTCTGGAACCGGATTGTGTAGGATCAAAACGGGCCTCTGCCTGTGCAAATTGTGTTTTTTGACAAAAGAGCTCTCATTGCCCGGTTCTCCGTTTACAAATTACATGGCAAACAAGAAAGTTAGTGACGAAAAACCGGTTTTGTATGAAATAAAACGGCACGTTTAAATAAAAGGCGGACGCGGAGTCGAGGAGGTTTGTGGAGCAGGTTTGCCATTTTCTGCCATCTACAGCAGAACGCGGACTTCTTTAAAAACTATTTGTAAAAGTTTCGGTGCTGGTGGTTTGTAATATAGTAAGAAAATTTTTGTGCTCATAAGAAAAAAGAAACCAATTACCTTTGGAGAAGTTATATAGTGACATACATCAAGCTGCGTTTCTATCAGCCGCCGCTGCTGCTGTTCTACGCCGTAGGAGCCGGCGTTCGCACGAAAGGTGTGGCTGTTCCAAGCGATTCGCAACCGTCGTCAGCTTTGACAATACATTGCTCTGCCGAATGAGCCGCGCTGCAACTGCTTATTCGCAGACAACTTTGCCGCACAGAGCACCGTCATTTGTGTTTTCGTGCTCGCTGTGCGGCAATGCATTGATAACCCACCCAATTCGCAACTCTGGTTATAAAACATTCCACTCAGGGCGGCGTCAGGGCACGCGAGGCATGCAGTTCAAGGAGAAACGTATTTTTGATCGCTCCTCCCAACACCCCGCGTAGGCAAATGCGTTCATGTAAATCCAAAACGAAAGCGAAACTGCCTGCAATTTATAGCAAGTTCCACAAGCCATCAAGCGCCAATCCAAATCCAGAACTACCCATCACGCCCATTGAGGCGTACGATCGCAGCGCCAGTTTCCCCTCTAGTTATATTGTAAGAAACTCTATGCTTTGACCTGATCGGTGAGGGTGTCTTGGCTGATGGGGGGGCCTGTGTGCACGTGTGCAGGTTTGGGCCGGTGGACATGAGCCACGACCTGTGGGCCTCGCTCGAGGAGAGCCTGGGGCCCGAGCTGCTGCCCAGCGATGCCGACAGTGACGACAATGACGACTGGGAGGACGTCACAGACACCTCGGAGGCCACCTCACCTGTGCAGGTCAGTGCGAACACTGCCGGCTGGCAGACGGCCGTTTGGGAAGCCTTGGGCAGCTTAAAGGGGCCATGAAGACAAAATACAAGTTTGTTTTATTCGGAATATTTCGTGTTTTATAGTGGCCCAAGCACTTGTCTGGATACAAACGATGCTTTATTCACTGAGAAATTAATCAGTTTAGGTTAAAATTTTGATTTTCCCGCTAAATCATGCGTTTTCGTGGTCTGCAATGACGTCAGAGGAACCAAACGCTCTGCAGCCGATTGGGAAGCCTTGTTTAGCGTTAGTGAACCTAGATGGCGCCACCATACCGCAGCAAGCTGTTTTCTGCCTTTGGTTTGTGTTTGACCGTATTTAAACCTGGCTTGTATTTGTTCAGGGAGAAAATAATCGTTTCGTGAAACATGTGAGACACTGTTGCTTGCATCAATCGGCCAGTGTCGTCTGAGACAACCTCAAAGCGCCGCAGTCCTGTGTATCTAAACCAAGCATAGTGCGAGCACTACCAACAGCAGTTTGCATCGGTACTTCTATGTTTACGTGTGCTTTAATACGTAACTTCCACTGTATGTCCCACCATTCTTATTGCTTTAAAAGGAATGTGCCCTAAATTTAAGCGCATATAGCTTGTTCGGCAAGCTTATAAGCTCTGCCTAATTTGCGTTTGCTTTTACCGGCCTCCGCCAATGGCAGAGCTGGCTGGTATGACATCGTGGGTTCTTGTTCGGGAAATGAACTAGTGGGTCGCATGGCCATTCCCTGTTTTTCCAATTATGTAGCTTATTTGAGTGAAGTTTACGTTAGAAGTGGTGTCAGTATGAGTCTGACAAGGCAATTTTTTTAATGAAGTAAACTTGTGTTTTGTCTTCATGGCCCCTTTAAGGAGGGACGTGGCAAGTAAAATTGTTTTTATTTATGGACAAAATTTACTCAAATTAGGAGAATTAATGTCGTTAACCAACCTAACTAACTAGGGAACTTAAATCAGTTTAAAGAGATCTATATCTAGCCTAATTACCTTCATAAAGTCACCCCAAAACTAATTAACGAATTAGGCAAGAACTCAACAAGATTTTTACGTCAGCGTGATCAGAAAGGTCTATTCCGTGCAAAGAAGCTATTAGAATATAGATTTATCTCCTTTAGGTGTCCAAAAAGAAAGAGAGAAGTTTCACTTTCTTTTCGACATGAAACTATCTCTGATTTTGAAAGGAAGATGGAACTCTTCTTGTTCTTTCTTTATGCCTAGCAAATATAGTGCAGTAATCTAATACCTTCTTTGCACAGAATATACATTTCTGATCACACTGATGCAAAAATCTTGTTGACTTCTTGCGTAATTAGTTAATTATGCTGATTGCAAGTTTCTGGTAATTAGTCTTCTAACTCAAAAAGTATCGATGGTATCGTTAAACTGATTTAAGTTTTGTTGTTAGAATGGTTAGCTACATAAATGCTCCTAATGTGATTCAGTTTGGTTCATAAACAAAATAGTTGTTTTACTTGCCACGTCCCCCTTTAAAGAAACCATAAAGAGAAACTGCGGCTGTATTAAATTTGAAAGAGCTCACTTAGCCCCACTCTAGCCACACAGGATGTCTTGTTTGTCCAAAAAAAAGCAAGGAGTGGCGGAAAACTTTCGGGCTTTACGCTTGATGTAACACTGGCACAAGGGACGCATTAGAGGCCAGAAATAGCTGTAGTTGTAGCTGTATTGAAGTATCTTGGTCATGGTGGGCTACGTTTTAGGAGGCTAACTAACAAAGTCCTTACATGCAAGGTATTGCATTGCTAGTACTGTGAATGCTTTCAATGTTGATTCCCTCCAGACTGTTGGCTTGTTTGGGTGCCAACTTTGCACGACACTTATCTTTCACGGTCTGTTTTGTTTAACTCCGTTATTGGCAGCTGTACTTCCGTGCCTGATTACTTGAACAGTCAGTGAAAAATGATTTCTATGGGGGCAGGTTCTAAAATAGCTAATTCTGTCCACCCCATGAAACACCGGTGCTTTGTATGACTTTGCAAGAAAGCCACGCCTAAGTTCTATCCTATGGACTGCCGTCGAGCTTTTTATTCTGGCATAAAAAGAGGCTGCTGCTGTTCTGAAGGGTTGTCAGGAATGGCCAGTTTGAAATCTCCCCTGACGAAAACAGTTTGGTCTCGAAAGAACCAGTGCGGTTGCCCATTTTGGTGTTAACCAAAACAGACCTCAAAATGCGAGCTTCATAGTAGCGTTGCAACTCCTCATGCTATTCGTAGCTGTTGCGTGCTGCCCTGCAAAGTTGCTTGCACCATTGCGGTGAACCTGTTAATGGTTCGTCCGTCAAAAACCGTCGTCATTGTTCGCACAGACATGAATGTTAAGGTACTAACATTGTTTTTGATCCACTGAGCGAGGATCGGGTGATGTGACGGTGTTCCTCTGTGAGACGAGAGGAGGAGAGGTGTGTAGAAGGTGTCGGTGCAACAGTTAACTGCCTGTTCTAGTTTTCCCTTTGAGCAATTGTGGATCCTCGACCAAGTGACGGTCGACTGTCATGTCCTGACCAGACACCAATGTTGTCTCCCGTCCTGCGTGCAGTGGCGACCGAGCAGCCCACCCCCTCCGCCCAGCAGTAGCCTGCTCTCCTCCGCTGCAGCCCTGGTCACCAATTTCTGGAGGCCCAAGTGAGGCAGCCTCCCAGGGCACGGACAACTTTAGACGCCCTTCACCCCGCCCTCTCTCGAGACTGAAAGGGCGAGGCGACGAGTCGCACAGAGCGCTGTGCCGTCTCGTTTCAACAGCATCCGATTCTGCGCTGTTGAAGAGTTGGATGCACCAGCCGCATGCCATCCTTGGATGCCGGACATGACTGCTATAATTGCGCTCCGCTGTTTACGAGCATTGTTTCTAAGCTTTGCTTCCCCCTAGGCAGTTTGGCTGGCTTGAGCCGTGGATGCCATTTTCTCTGACTGATTTACGGGGCTCATGCGGAGCAGGAAAGGAGAATAATTTTTTTGACAAAATAAGTGGAGTTTGCGTGGTAGGAGACTCTACGTAAAAAAAATTTGTCCGGTGTAGCAGATGCTGATGAAAAATTGTCTCGAATGCTCCCTGTAGGGTTGACAACAGCCAGACAGCTCTGAGATAGTGCTCCCCATGATTGCTGCTGTAATAAAGAGAGAGATGCCGTTCTTTCCTGGTTTCTTCTTATTGTCTTAATAAGACTTGCTGCTGGACTAGTTGGTTCATAGTCGTCGCAGAGGGGGTTAGCGCTTCAAAGAAACAAGACACACGACAGAAAACAGACAGGACGGGTGGGACAGAAAACAGGCAAGAGTGCCTGACTTGTCCATTTTCTGTTGTGTGTCTTGTTTATTTGAAGCGCTAACCTCCTCTGTGATGACTTCTTGTGGGTGGAGCAAGCCAGATATGGCTGAGAGAAAAAAGAAAAAAAGCTACTCTTCGTAGAAGACCCTTCTCCTTGTAGAAGAAGTGACAACTGGGCTTGTTGGTAATGCATATGGAACATCTTGAAGGTAGCGCACTTAAACACGGACACTAGGGAAAGAATTGACAAACCACAGCGCTGACTCACAACTGATTTTTATTAGAACAGACACACACTTAAATACTACAACCCAAACCCATGTGACCAGACATCATACATACGTCACAATCCAGCGTATCATTTCTAAAACATGACAGGCATGAAACAGACTGTGAGGATGAAGGCGCGTGATATATTTTACGTTACAGAGCGATTTAAAAATCCGAACTCACTCTCATGTAAATGAATCGACGGCACACTAAGGCACCACACCCCCTTTTTTCTTATATTATATGCCTCAATATATCTTCAAGATGTCCCTTCTCCTTGTACAGGATGCCAGCACTAGAGGTCGAAATAGTACCCAAAAAAGCAGACTTCGGCCTCATCTTGGTAGCAGTGTGAAAATGAATTAATGTGGGGCCATATTTTATGGGCCAATAACCAAGCATAGACAAAAACATTGATTCCCAATTATATAAAAGCTAGGCAGACAAGGTTTAATGCTTGCATTGTATTTAAATTGGGAACTTTAGTCAGGTAATTTCAAATCTTGCAGTTACAACAGGAGACCTTGGAAGTGTGAGGAAGGTAGGGGGAGGGCTTAGAACAATCAAAGATGATGATTTGTGGATTCTAGAAACCAGTGCATTTCTTTTTTTTCCTGATGTGTGAAACAAAAAGTTTGTTTTTTCCGAGAGGTCAGTTGTGACTTTCTCAACAGAGGCTTGAATCAAGCACCGTTTACCTCTTTATCCACTTCAAACATCTGACACAGTGTAATAATTAAGGTTATTATTTGTTCATGGAAAAGAAACCGCACCCTCTGTGTGGCACTCAAACTGCATTTGCAAGCTCCTTCAAGCATGACGATTTCCATTCTTTCCAAATGATTTCCATTCTTTAACTTTATTCACCATGTTGATTAACATGGTGAATAAAGTTAAAGAATGGAAATCATTTACCTCTCCTTCGAGAAACAGCAAAAGTCTAGTGCTAGTAATGTGTCTGTAACAGGTTACAAGAAAAAAAGAAACAAGGCGAGTTGGGAAATAATTAACGACTAGCTTTGGCAGACAGGTCTTGCATTCTGGAAAAATGCCTCGGTGGTATTGAGCTTCATCTTTGCACTACTTCCGTATTTTTTTTTTGTCGTTTTAGAGGGAGGATTTGCCTAATCATACCAAGACCACGGGGCTGACCGCCTTCTCTATGGCCACAAGATGGACTTGAGTCCCTCCTGACTCCCACATAACAATAGTTTTGTTGCATATAACACATAGCTGGGCCAGTTAACTCTAAGCAAGTGAGGACAGATCAAGACCTGCAGGTGTCATTGCTCAGCCACTAGAATGGCAACAAGTAACGAGACGCGGAGTGACCATTGCTACCATGGATTGGTTTGTCTATTACATTGCAGAAAGACATTTTCTGCGAGTTCACAGTTAGTGCAGAGTGCAATAAAAATGAAGGCAATACACAGCCCTTACAAACGAATTATGCGCACTTCGGGGTACGGTTGAGGGGAAATGCAAACAGCAGCTGCTTAACGGCATGCCAGACTGACACATCGTTGACACCCGTGGCAATGGCCGTATCGACTGCAAAGCAAGGCCACACACCTGGGAGGTGATACTTGGAACGGAACAGCACGCTCGTTGTTGGTGCCTCCCTGGCGGGCTCCCAGTTGCGTGTCTCCAGCACACCTGTGGTGTAAACCGCGCTTTCTGCTTTGAGCAGCCAAAGTCGAGAAGCCTACAGTGAAGATGTCTTTTAAGGGCAGAGCACTGTAGGGGCTCGCCTTGTCGTCGTAGCTCGCTGTAACGCTCGATGTCAAGCGACTGCCGGAATCAGGCGACGCAGCGAGATAACGGACCCAGGTAGAGCCCGGCATACCCGTCGTAGGGCGTCCCGCAGAGGCTTCGAAAACAAAGCGGTTTAAATAGTCGTACCTGTTTGAAACTCGGGAACCGCTAGCGCTTGTCATACAACTCTGCATTGTTTAACGCAAAGAAAACTATAGGTACGTTTGAGGCAAAATATACGTAATTAACCGGCAGCACCCGCGTTCATTTAGTTCGGAACGCTCGTTGGGTTAGTTTTTACGATAGTAAGCGAAAAAAAGTCGTGGTGCAACATGGGCACGTGTAGGAGGAAAAGCAGGCACGGAAAGAACGGAAATCCCACTGGCGCTCTTTCAGGCAAGGGGCGTGCGAGCACTGCAGAAGCGGGAAATTTGAATTGCATTGGGTGGTAGCAGTGAGCGGATAACGGCGCTACAGCCCATTATGGGGAATCACTGCTCTGCACTTCCAACAGGTTCCACGTTGAGTGGGACAGCTTTAATTTTTGTACGATAACTTAAGTAATCTTCTGGCCAAATTTGCGGCCTGCGAACGTTACACGAAGCAACAACGCAAAAAAATTCAGTGCCGTTCCACTCTGCAAAGAACGAGGACAGGTGAAGCTAGGTGCCGTCGAAGAAGGGCAGAAAACAAAACACGTTTAATTGTAATTTGCGATTCAGCATATTTTCCTTCTAACATGCCAAATTAAACTTAGAAGGATTAGAGTTTTATTCTAGTGGACAAAAATGGCCCTGTTCTCCTCCCACATCGTAACGCACCAGCTCAAACGCTCGACCACTGAGGACAGTAGTTGGGTTGCATTGGGCCGTGAGGCGTTTATGTTTAGATCCACCAGCTGAACGGGCATGTCATCGGTGAATGCATGGAGCCTGGGTGTGCGTGTACCCTCACCACTTCCACCCCCTCCTCCTGTACGCGCGTAACCGGCAACTGGTGATGTGTGCGTGCTTAGTGCGAGAGATACTGGGCAAAACTTTGCTCCTGAAGCCCTTCAAGGTGCTCGTGTCTGGACGAGAAACACAGGCCGAAACGTCGCCGTAGGAGACCTTCAAGAAGGTAACACAGAACCAGTGTGTCGAACCGAGAAAAATAGCGGTTCGGCTACAATTCGGGTTCGAGTGAAATAATTTCATTTTGGTTCAGTTCCGGTTCCACTAAATTACACACCAAATTAATTCGCAAGCCAGAACTGGTTCGCGAACTGGTTCAGAATGATTAATTATAGCCAAGTGTGAAAAGAAATTAAGTTTGTAGGTCAAAGGGACCATGCAAGACCAAAAAAATTTACAAATTTGGTCCATACAAAGGATGGCTTTGTCTCAATAGCAACGATGTCGATCTTAATGGCAACTTTAAGCAATTATGCTATACAATTGGCAAAATAAATGAAATTGTTCTGCTATTTTCCCAGCCCTTGTGACGTCACGGAAACTTATTTATGTGATCGCAGCCGCCGATTAAAGCCACAGCTAAAAATCAGGTTTGTGAGATTTAGTGGGGCCTCCAGTCTTGTTTTGCCGTAACTCTTGATTGTTAACATGAAATGAAATGCCTTGCAAACGTGCTTCCCCAAATTACGTCGCTGCTGACATTAGTTAGAGCCAAACTTTTCAGTGTTTTTCAATATTTATTATCGTTGTTGGTGAATGCTATGCCCTGTGGGGCCGGTATAGCATACGGTACATTACCAAAGTAGGTTGCATTACCATTACCATTACTATTTCAAATAAAACAAGGTCACGGTTTATGCAGGCCGACCATGAACTTAGGTGACACTTCGGCACGAAGCTTCCTTTCACGCCCAGGAAAAGCAAATTCTACCTGCGTTTTTGTACCAGTAACACTCTACAAGAAATGGTGCAAAAATTGTGACAGTTGTCTACTAATGCATAAACATCCTTTCCAGCCACTACTTTATCCAACGAGCTTCTATAGAGTCGACTTTACCTCTATACAGAAGTCAACTGGCGGAACACACTTTGCCTAGAGTAACATAAGCGGCTTTATATCACAGTATACGAAAGCATCATGTACTCCTCTCCATCCCCAAGAATTTTAAAATGCAACAAGCGGGCACTTTTAAAGGGGCCCTGAAAGGCGTTTTGAGCACAATAAATTGACTAGCGCAATCGTTAGATTGGGTCGTCAACATCATCTGCGCCAAGTATTACTCTTTTACGCGCAGCGGAAAGCTCACACTTTTGTTGCAAAGTTTGTCGTTTTTTTCTCACCCTTTCCTTCGTGTTTTTGGACGCCGCCATCTTCACATGTCTATATCATCGATTCCCAGATGTTCGTCATGAGCTAGACATCCTGCTATTGGGCGGCTTTTTCACGCACTTTCGGCAAAGAGATGAGTCGTCTGCTCAGCGTCGGCTCGCCGGCTGATCTGCCAGCGGAGTGCCGGAGTGCTTGGGCATTTTACGACAAACGAAACAAGTGTAAAACAAACGCTTAACAGTTTGCATTGAATGCAACACGGATATAACACGACATGGATATTCTGTTACCTGAGTACGTTCCATAAAGAAAGCGTTGAAGCCCCATGGCACTTCTTTCGTGCAATCGCAGAGGACGCCCTGAGCCGAATGCCGGGGTTTGACGCATACATTTTATTCAACTTCAAAACAATCCAGAGATGTGTTTCGAACGAACACAACGTCACAACATGCGTTGCAAGTCCGAACCGCGACTGACAGACGATGGGTTGCCTCCTCCTGTCCCTCGTAAATTCGGCACTCGCCTCGCGCGCGGTTTGCGGGGACGAACAGCAAAAAGTCACTTAACTCTGGCGCACAAGCCGAGATGGCTTTTAGCCACGCACACTGCACATATCCCATGCGAGGTTGAGTCGTACGCCGCTCGAGAAAGATAATCCAGAACATGGGAAGCACTATCCATCCGCAGAAGCACAACGTCGCATTTCATCGCGAAACAAAGGCGTCCACAACACACACACCATCTCCTGTAATGCCAAACGCATCTCGCACTTCCAAATAGGAGTGAGTAGTATGCCTGCGGTGCCCATATGCCGCGAGGTGGGGCCCCAAGCTGAACCGGGATCACGCGACCGTAACTGACTTCTAGAGCGGTTTGTGCCTTGTTGCCAGGGCAACCGATGTTTGATATTGTCAAAGAAATGGTGCTCGCTACAGTGCTAGAAAGCTCAGAGCCGCGGTGGAGCATGTTTTGCCAACGTTGCTGCTCTCCACCACGCGTCGCCCCAAGCTGAACTGGCGTTTTGTGCACGGGTTCTGTATCGGTTTAAAATGTCTTTTTCACATGCCGCCGGCAGGAATTACCACCGCCACAAAATAAGACCCGGCACCAGCGGGGCCACATCTGATACGGCGCTTTTTGGATAAACAGTGCGCTGTGCACCCAAGGGAGCGAGCGCAGGATCCTCCCCGTGTGGCTGCGAGTTCGCCGCCGATAATAAGTCGCGTGCCGCCGATAGCAAAGTTCTGCAGCAACGTACACCGCGAAAGGGCAAGGCCAGGCCGCCGAACACATGGGGCCAGATTTTTCGTTCGCTTTTTCAGCCTTGAGCGGAGTGCGAGATTCATGGTGTCACCAAAGCTTGCCCGTAGCAGACGGCTGTGTGAGCAGCGCAATAGCGGAAGTACGTCACCGCGGAGGAGCGCAGCATCATGGGAGGGAAGGCTCGCTCGCCGTCAACAGCGGAGAGTAAGTTGAAAGGAGGAGGAAACGCGGCGCGACGATAATGCGCGGTTTTTGATTTACGATTTCTCAGCTAATACTCATCGCTTAAACAAAATTCTTGCGGTAGGAGATTGATAATACATTGCTTTATTTGGTTACATGTACATCAACGCATCGGCGGAAGGTATTTCAGGACCCCTTTAAGGTGTGGGTCGCTGTTTCACGGTGCAGCAGTCTGCCTGCCTCTGCACACCTTTTTTATTGCGAGGCTTTCTTGTCAACCGTGATTTGGGTGACATATCCCTCAGATAGGTCTGGGAACGCATGCAAACATTCCATCAGACAGTTATGCACTACTGCCTAGACATAAATAAATATACTTCCCGCTAAAAATCCCTCAACAATATGCAGCAAGCCACCTGGAGGCAGCTTTAAGCTAATAAAATCTATGCCACCAGAAAATTTTCATTGATTTATCCCGGAGCTTGCCAACCCTAAGATCTCTATGTAAAGCAGAAAGACGAGATTTAGTTCACCCCCTTCCTAGCGGCCTGCAATTACCCAACTCGAAGCAGGTGGAGAGTGCGATGCTCAGCACCGTCCTTTCGATGAAAGTTTGGGAGTTGACACGAGCGCTGGAGCTTGCTGAAAGGCATGGTCTTGTCGCCACCCCCCGCAACCAATAACCCACAATTCCTTGACCTTTTTCTGACAAAATTAAAGCTTTATTTATCGATCCATTAAGCGTACCAATACACAAGGCATGGATCACCTGACCGGGGTTGTTATAATATTCTACTAATCTACTTGTTCCTAGTAGCGTTTTGTTACATATGCTGAACAGGGTTCTTTCAGCATGTTTATTCAACATTACTTTAGATTGGATAAAACGAGAGCCTTGCAGCAATACCTAGAAACTTGACCCACAGCTAGAAATCGTCGCCGTTCAAGAAATCAATGACCCTGCTAGACTTCACTTATTATAGGTGGTGATAAACGATAAGTATAATAAACCAATGGAGTGCAATCGATGATATGTTAAATCGTTCTGTCAACCCCTCCGTATTTCGATGGGCATGTAACGATGTAGATGGAACATACCTCACAGAGGGTTCACACAAGGTTGGGTAAAACGTCCACGCACATGAAAAACTTCAAGCACTCAATTAACCGATCAATGAAATAAACTAATAGAAACTTTCGCTGAAGCTGAAATTCAGGTCAACCTTAGCACTCCTCCTCCAATACTGTATTTATTAACCTAATTGAAAAAAGTAATCGGCGCTTCACTGCCAATTACTTTGTTTTGCTAATGATGTCGACTGATTGTAGGGTTTAACGCGCCGACGCAACGCAGGCGATGAGGCGCGCCGTAGTGGAGGGCTCCAGATTAATTATGACCACCTGAGGACCTTTAATGTGCGCTGAAATCTCGTACACACAAAGGGCGTTTTTGCTTTTCGTCTCCATCAGAAAAGCGGCCGCCGCGGCCGGGAATCGAACCCGCGACCTCGTGTTCTGAAAATGATGAAATGGCAATTATGTGTGACTGTATATGCAATTCAATCATTGAGGAAAGGCGCAAAATACGAGACTGCCTCATGGAGCCGCTCAAGAATGGCTGAGATGCGCATATCTGCTGCATCGATGTCGGGAAGTGATCGCGTTATCAGCGAACGCAGGGCAGCGCGCGCTACTCTGCCATCAGACAGTTTTAGCGTAGTGCACGCAGCAACTCTGCGCACGCATGGAACTTGCAGGGGCGCAAAAGCACATGCGCAGTACGTAAGCGGGAGCCGCGCGCTTTGTGCGCACCCGCAAGTTTGGGCTTCTTGCGTTACGGGTTTTGCGGGCCGTGCGCGAGGCCCATCCCGTCCTCTTTCCGGTCTCTTTCGCCCGCGAAATGAAAGGAACAAAGGAACGGCGTTAAGGTGGCTTAACGGCGTCTCCCACAAACTGGTTTACGGTTTCTTAAGCCCTTCTGGCTATGCTTACGCGTGGCGCTGGCTGACAACCGCATGTTTCGTTCGCCAATCTGGCCTTTAGTGACGCACAAAGCGCCGCATTTCGGTGCTGCTGGTTTATCCACGCATCAACGTATGCGTGCGGTCAACTAAAACTGCTTCTTCACAAGAACTTTGCTGCACGCGCTGCGCTGCCGCTACGTGCGTGCGCAGATATATCTGCGTACGCTAGCGCGTGCCAACGTGGTCCACTTTGGGAGAGAGTTGAAAGCATCCGGGTCTACGATCCGGGTCTGCCAGTATTCAGCGGCAAGTTCGGGAATCTATGTGAGGTGAAACAGCCGGGTCTCCAACGCAGGGGCCGCCAGCTCTGCTGTTTCTCCGGCCTTTGGCATTGCGTGTTGCATCAGCCTCAGCCGCGGCAATGTAACTCGACCTATCGCGCCTAACAATTAAGGCATTTACAAAGGGATCTGAGTTGACGAAACTCATTCTGCCACCTTTCTTGCCCCGTTTTCTTAGCTTGCTTGTGCGCCCGATTTTTCCTCCCCAAAACTCGTTTCAATTTAGCAAAAAACGAACGCGGAAAATTGCCTTTATTTTCCATTCTTTTTGGGAACAACGCTACTTAAGCCACCGTGAAGAACTTCAGTATAATAATAATAATAATAATAATAATAATAATAATAATAATAATAATAATAATAATAATAACAATAATAATAAAAATTGGGCCCATCTCCCCGCGAGGGGGACTCGAGTAAATGCGTCGCATAGGGGGTGGGTGTATTGCGTTAACGTTTAGTGTTTGGGGAGTTGGTGGTAGTGAATGCGTTGTATCAGCAGCTTCTTGACGTAGTTTGAATGAGTCAAGGATATAAGGCGCGTTCGTAGCCTCCCGTTCTGTGTCGGCTTTGTGGCGTAGTGGGTAGAGCACCATGTACAGGTCCGCGCAGAAGTAAACGGAGCACGGGAACGGTGGCCGAACTGCATCGCTGCGCCGCGTATGGGCGCCAACGGGAACCATGGAGCGCCGGTCGTGGCCTCCGCGATCGGCTGCCGGCGGCGCGCCGTTGCTGCCGGCAGCCGGCGGCGCGCCGTTGCTGCCGGCAGCCGGCGGCGCGCCGGCGGCGCGCAACGGCGCGCCGCCGGCGTCCGCGATCGGCTCCGCGATCGGCCGGCGTCCGCGTGGCCACGCGCGCCGCCGGCGTCCGCGTGGCCTCCGCGATCGGCTGCCGGCGGCGCGCCGGCGGCGCGCAACGGCGCGCCGCCGGCAGCCGATCGCGGAGGCCACGCGCCGGTCAAAGAGTATGTTCGCACTGCTCCCGCCGCCCTATCTGATATGTTTAATCGCCACTCTGCTGGCGTGTCATGCTCGGCGAGACGGTCTTCAAAAGGCAGCGCTGGGCTATATAGAGGGGCGCTGGTTGCATTGGCGCTCGCAGGCATCAGCGGTGACCGAATCCGCTGCTCATGAGCTGGACGAAGCTGCGCGCGCCCGCAAACGTGCCTTGTTGCGCGCTGTAAATGGCGGCATAAAATTGTTGGCCGCTGCGGTTTGGCATGGCAGGCCATTTCGATATAATTAATTGTAAGCCGGCAACAAAATTGCCATGTACAATATAGAAAGCACATTCACAGACATTTTCCTTGTTCGGAAAAAAAAAATCTCGCTTACGCGACTTCTTCTTTAATTTTGGGTTTGTCCCAAGTTACTGCAGCTGGTCAGTCCTGGGGCGGTATTCTGGAGTTTTGTCCCTTTTGCGTCCCTTTCAAAAGTGTCCCTTTTGGCAAGCCCTGCTCGGCTAAAAGCAAACAACCGGAAGTGACGTAATCCAAGCGCGGCAAACTTGCTGCCAACGCTCACTGCTTAACCGGAAGTACGTCACGAGGAAGGGCCGCAAAAGGGACGTTTTCAAATGGGACAGTTACGAGAATACCGCCCCTGGTGTGTTCTGAAGAAAGGAAAAGAGAAAACGCGCATGCGGTGGAAATTCTGTAGTAGAGAAAACCGTAAAGAATGGGTACAATCGTTGCCTGCTATTACAGCGGGCCTCTAATGGCGCCTATTTTGTGGTCGCATTAACCCTTTCGCTCCCGTTGACGACAATAGCCGTCATAATATTGTGTACCAAATTAACCGATTAACAGTATGGTCGTCATCGGCCATGACGACTAAACCCGTCAGTGGTCATTTTTGGGCCTTGACGGCGCTTTTTTGCAAGGCATTGAGGCCTTGCAGTGAAGCCATCTTTCAATTCAATGCGGAGTTTTATTTAAACCCGCATCACTTTCTTAAATAATATAAGGTGCTCGTTAAAAATAAAAACGTCGGTTTTAAAGCGACAACAAAATATGCGCCGTATGAGGCCCCGTGTAATAGCGGGCAACGACTGCACCTATTCTTCAGGGTGTTCTCCAATACAAAATTTCCACCCCATGGACATTTTTTTATTTTCCTTTCTTCAGAACACACCAGGACTGACCGGCTGCAATAACTTTGGACAAACCCAAAATTAAAGAAGAAATCTGGTAAGCGAGATCTTTTTTTTTTCGAACAACGGAAATGTCTGTGAATGTGCTTTCTATATTGTATGTGGCAATTTCGTTGCCGGCTTACAATAAATTATATCGCAATGAAATTTTATGCCAAACCACAGCGGCCTACAATTTTATGCGGCCCTTTACAGCGCGCAACAAGGCACGTTTGCGGGCGCGCGCAGCTACGTCCAGCTCATGAGCAGCGGATTCGGTCACCGCTGATGCCTGCGAGCTGAAATACAACCAGCGCCGCTCTATAGCCCAGCGCTGCCTTTTGAAGACCTCTCACCGAGCATGACACGCCAGCAGAGCGGCGATTAAACATATCAGATAGGGCGGCGGGGCACTGCGAACATACTCTTTGACCGGCGCTCCATGGTTCCCGTCGGCGCCCATACGCGGCGCAACGATGCATTTCGGCCACCGCTCCCGTGCTCCGTTTACTTCTGCGCGGACCTGTACATTGCGTTCCGCTCGCAGGGTCGAGGGATCGAAACCAGGCGCCGGATAGTATTTTTTTTATATAGTGTAGGCGGAGGGGTGCGGACTACGACTACGGACGTCAACGCGGGTGACATCGTGAGTTACTCAAATGCTCTGCATTTAATAAACATCCTGATAGGTAGCGGAAGACAACTTCGTAAGTACGACGCAGAGCCGGTCGCCCGTTTGCTCGGCTGATCTCGTTGAACTTCCACGAGCGCTAGGCATGAGCTATGCCCGTGCCCCCGTGCCCCTGCGAACCGCCTCTTTATTACATCTAAAACACATTCCCCCGCCGTCAAGGTGCTCAGGTATAGCCAGAGAGAACAAATGGTATGCTGCGGCCGATACACTAAACACTGAATCCCCCATGTAGCGTAGACAAACGGTCGGTAAGAGGCAGCGTTTGTACTACGAAACTCAGGCGAAGCGCAGCGACGAAATTGCAGAATTTAAAGGCACGAAAAGTACTTTAGCAGCTGGCACCAGCGTGAACATATCGTTGCACACCATAAATCCTCTTATGGAGTGGAAGATATCGTACAAGAAAAAGGCTATCGCAGAGAACTCTGCCGGTACGTCACCCGTTGTTCTGCGCTGGGAGGACCAGGAGTTCCTACGCCATACCATTGAACAGCATGACGGTGGTTGACTCAATCGCCAATGCAAAATCTAATTGCGGCGTCTCAATAGGTTGGCTGGCATTGTGGCTGCTCTACTGTAGACTGAGGTCCCGAGCGACGAAGAGCGATGCTTTCTGTGGCAGCGGCCGGGGAGATGACTGGCGGGGCCACGGCGGTATTCGAGAGCGTATATTGTCATCATTCGAGGGCACAACGCTTCCCGTGCCGGGCGCTCTGCGTGCCGCATTCCAGATGTGAGGTGCAGGTCGACATGGGCCGTTACAGAGGCATTCTCATTCGGCTGCGTTTTCCGCGAGGGATTCTCGTGGTCTGGAGGCGCACGCGAGGAACTCTTCATGGGCTGGAACGCTGGGACATTTGTGCGTCGAGCGCTTAGCTGCAGAGAGCCGGCGACGTAAGCACGGTGCTTTTGGGCTCTAGCGCCCCCTGCATAGGATTCGACGATGTCGCAAGTTTGGTTCTCAGAGCTTGACTTTGTGTCGAGGCCCTCTGCTCGAAACTCTCCGGAGTAGCTCTTCTAGGTGGGCGAAGCTTCGCTTTTCGTAGCAAGTGCGGTCCTTGGGGCTGGTGCGCCAGTCGTCGGGCTGAACAGCCGGAACTTGCAAAGGGGTCATCATCATCATCACCAGCCTATCTACGCCTACTGCAGGGCAAAGTCCCGTCCCATAGATCTCCAATTATCCCGGCCCTGTGCTAACTTCGACCAATTTATATCCGCAAACATCTTGATCTCATCTGCCCATCTAACTTTCTGCCACCCCCTGTCACGCTTGCCTTCTCTAGGGAACCACTCTGCTACCCTTAATTAATGACCAACGGTTATCTTGCCTTCGCAATACATGCCCTACCCACACCCATTTCTTCTCCTTAATTTCTACTAGTATGTTTAACACGTTTGTTCCCTGACCCACTCTGCTCTCTTCTTGGCCCTAAATGTTCACCTACCATCTTCCGTTCCATTGCTCTCTGAGTCGTCCTCAATTTAAGTTGCACCCTTATAGTGAGCCTTCAAGTTTCTGACCCGTAGGTGAGTATCAGTAAGATGCAACTGTCATGCGCTTTCTTCTTCGGGGTAAATGGTAGGCTGCCATTCATTCTCTTAGAATGCGGTGAGTACCAGTAAGATGCAACTGTCATGCCCTTTCTTCTTCAGGTATAAATGGTAGGCTGCCATTCATTGTCTTAGAATGCCTGCCCAATGCACTTCCACCATTCGTGTCCTCCTAATTACCTCTGCCTCATGGGTGGGGTCCGGGTTTACTACTTGGCCTAAGTAGGCCAATTAGTGGGCTGAACTCCGTCCGAGCTCACGACATCCCTCACCATCCTTGCGTGTGGCCTCGAGCCCTGCAGCCTTGTCTCTAAGCAGAACCGGCCTCAGTTGCGGTTCTGTGGTCCACGGGGAAGCTGCCTTGCACTGTGCATCCAAACAACGCCCCGAAAAGCAGCGAGATAGGGAGTCAAGCGGCAGATAGAGAAGCACCACACCCTCGGTAGAGGCCAGCGCCACCTTGCTCACCCTCCTATAAATGTAGACCACGCGCGCCTGGACAAAGGAACCTAGAGGTCAGCTGTGGCTGCGTTGCCCTCTCTACAGTGGCACCCAGCGCACGTTTAATCGCCGCGATGCTTCTCGCGCCCTGGCATCTGTCATCAAGGGAACCGAGCAGCATGTGGCTCGATTGATGCAACGTGGCAGCCCGCTTGCACCGAGAAGACCGCCGGTCGTCGCCCACATGTGCTGACTGCCCAGAGCCCGAGACCCTGGAGCATCTGCTCTGCTCCTGCCGCCAGCATGACGCCCTGTGAGCAGAGCTCAGGGCCGCACTCCAGCGTCTCGGGCTGGCCAGCCACACCCTGATGGACCTGCTTTTCCCGACGGGCCTTAATTCCGATCGGCGGGAAGCATTCAGACTTGTCCTGGCCATCCTCGAGGAGACCAACCTCATCCAACGGCTGCCACCCAATGCCTGCCAGACAGCCTTACGCAGTACTTATCTTTTTCTTTCTCTCCCTCTTTCTCTGTCCCAATTTTTTCTCACCTATCCCCTTTCATACTCCCTATACCCTTCCCCCGGACTGGGTTTGTGCTGGTGAACTCCAAAATGAGTTCGAAATATCCCCAGTACACTTATTTTCTCCTTTCTATATCAATAAAGCACTCCCTTATTCACTCTTTCGTGTGCATTACTATTGGGGCGCAGCCAATTATAGCGTTTCTTGTTATTTAGAAAAAGTGCATGGCTGGGTGAAGCCGGGCACAGCTGTGCTGTTGGTGTTATTGTCATAAAAAATCAACGTGGATTACTATACCGCCTAATGCGAAATGGGAGTGCAGGTCTAAGTGCAGTCTTCTCGGTCACGACGCATATATGTTGCATCTCAGGAGGTGACCGCGTGATCAGCAAACGCACAGCGGCGCACGCTACTCTGCCGCTACCTCGCAGCGCGTCGCCGCCGGCGGCGAGCATGTTGTTGCAAATCGTGTTTGAACCTCCCGCGCAAATGTCACGTGGTTCGGATGAGCGACGAATGGTAGAGCGGTGGGCGGCCGAAGTGTGAGGGTGAGGGCGCCCCCAGGCGGCGACGGGCGGTGAAAGTGTCAGGCGGAGGCAGTGAGAGAGATGACGCCATAGCCGCTCATGTTACCCTCCCCCTCACACTTTCGCCACACTTTCCTCCGCCGTTTTATTTTTGTCGTCGCTCGCTCGGTTACAACGCCGTCGCCGTCGACTCTGCTTAACATAGCGGTTTCCAAAGTGCTTCGAACTAAAATAGCACACAAGCACTGCGGTGGATTGATGAAGAACCGTCTAGATTATTTACTGCATGCAATTACTCAGCACCAGAGGTCGGCGGAATCACTCATGAGTCTACTCACTCAGGCTCATTTGGACTCAAACTCACACGTGAGTTTGAGTTTGAGTGAGCGCGAGGCTAGTGTGGCATGGTGAGTTCGAGCTTGAGTAGAGTTTGAGCCCGACTGAGTTTCAGTACGCCTGAGACCGAGTGAGTTCTGAGCCTATTTTGAGTTTGGGTACATTTTGAGTTTGAGTAAATTTTGAGTTTGAGTCCTTTTTGAGTTCTGAGTACGAGTAGCCTAGGAGGCAGCTATGGTTTGCGGTCAAGTTTGTGGGGGCCAAGCCCCTCATATCGGGCGAGGAGGCGCTAGCGACGTCCTTCTCCTTGGTGGGGCGAGGGCGATCCTCGCGCGCTTCCCTCCTCTCCCTACGAGGCGACGGGGGATGCGCGAAGGAGACTCCCCGGGGGAGACCGCCCTTGGGATGCGCAGTGATCGCACGGTACGTAAATGCCCTTCGGCCACTTCTGGCCGTTTCTTGCATTGGCCGTTGTTTCCCCCTTCCGTGGGTCACGGCACCCACCGTGTTGATTAGCGCATGCCTCGATTTGCGTCAGTGCGTTTATCTAGGATGCCCGGCGAGTCTCCGCGGGCATATTCCACTTCTTGGTGGGTTGCCCTCGCGTCCGCGATGTGACGGCTTGCGCCGTCTGAGGTCAGCGGACGAGCGCCGATGCCGCCCAGTCGTGTCCAGTGGCGTGGCTTGAAATGTGTTGCGGCCACAGAGAGCCCCCTTCCCCGATGTCAGCGAGCGTTGCGGCCGGCCAACGCCGGCGGACGCCAACTGCTGCCCGACTACGGGCTGGGCACACGCTGACGGCTGTATGCCCCAGGGGCTAGGTGCGTAGTGCAGTGTAGCGTTTGTATCGTGGTTTCCCGCGTAATAAACCCCTGTACTATGAAATACCTCGCTTCCCGGTGAAGTGATTGAAAACGTACACTCGCGGCGAGAGTCGTGGCTCGCTCTCGAACCCGTTGTGGGCAGAGTCTCTCGGCAGGGCAGTTCGGTGCTGCGCGAGAGCAGTGAGAATAACGTCGGCGCGTTATTCTATTATGTTCTATTCTATTCCTTCATACTAATAGGATAGGAGATGCCCACAAGTTTCATGTGTCGCTTTGGGCTCGCAATTCAGGTTACCTGCGGGTACGGCAGCATTCGCGATGCAAATGATCGGTTGGTGGGAGGTCGCGGGCTGGTGGGTGTCTGATTTAGCTTCTGGGCATGGTGATAATCGACTGGTGAGGTCATAAAAAAGGGTTGTCGTACCTTTTCGTCTTGATGGATTCTCCAAGAAGGTGGGAGAGGGTGGTGGGAAAGCACACGGTGGCGCTTGCTTGCTGGTTGTTCGCCTGCTTCTGTTAACGGTTTGATTTGCTAGGGTCAAAAAGGAAGAGGTGAGCGGAGGGGGGAAGAAGCGGCGGCTGTCTCTTGCGCTTTTTCAAATGAGTTGTCAACTGAATTGACTGGGCTACGCCCGTTTAGATAGAATAATGACCACATTATGAGATATATTGTGTAAAAATTCAAACTGATGTCGCTAAGGCGTGTGAGGTATCAAGTTAAAGGTCCCGATTAGCGGAATCACGCGAGGTAAATTAAAAAAATGCTTCCTCTGTATAGACATCAGGCAGTCATAATAAGTCATAGATTGGGCTAAAATTCAAATTCAGAGCGCTAGGACATGTAGCATATGAAATTAAAGGTCTCGATGAGGGGATTCACGTGGGACAAATGCAGGAATGCTTCCTGATTATTATCATATGACAGTTATAATGGGTCATAAATTGGGTTAAAACTCAAACTGATGCCACCAGGGTGTGCGGGTCATCAAAATGAAGGTGGCGATGATGGAAATCACATGGGACAAAGATGAGGTATGGCTATATCATGAGATAGTCATGGTTAGTCGTTGTTTGGGTTAACATTCAAATTGACGCTACTAGGACGTGTTGGGTACGTATCAAATTAATGGTCTCGATGATGGGAATCACGTGGGACAAATACAAAAATGCTTCCTGGTTATAGTCATGAGATAGTCATGGCGAGCCTTATATTTGCTGAAAGTTCGAAGTGACCTCGCTCGGGCGTGTAGGGTATCAAATTTACGATCTTGATAAGGGGAATCACGTGGGAGAAATAAAAAATAGCCTTCGTGGTTATAATCATGACATAGTCATGGTGAGTCATAGAATGGGTTAATATTCAAGGTGAGGCCGCTAAAGCATTTGGGGTATCAAATGGAAGATTACAATTAGGGGAATCACGTGGATCATATAAATAATGCATCCTGCTTACAGTCTTGTTCTTGTTCAGTCATGGTTAGTCAGTTTTGATTAAAATTCTAAATGATCCTGCTAGGGTGTGGGGTATCAAATTAAACGCCTCGTTGAGGGGAATCACGTGGGACAAATATAAAAATGCTTTCTGGTGATAGGTATGATATAGTCGTCGTGAGTCATAGATTGAGTGGAAATTTAAAGTGACGCCAACAGGGCATGTTGGGTATCAAGTTAAAGGTCTAGATAAGAGAAATCGCATAAAATAAAGAAATGCGCCCTCCTTATCATCATGATGCAGTCATGGCTAGTCACAGATTGGGTTATCATTGAAAGTGACGCCGATAGGGCGTGTAAGGAATTAAATTATTTGTCACGGTGAAGGAAGGGGGATCGGATGCAACCATTGGAAATCACGGCACTGAATAATGACCAGTTAAGTAAAAAAGTCTTGTTCAGTGCCCCATAGATATAACTGTGCTCGTTAATTGTTGGCACGCCATCTTGAAAGTACGATAGGTTCGACACATTGTAGCACTCAACATCCGTCAAGAAGCCTGCGTTCTCATGAAACAGCTTGCGAACTATTGGGCTGATATGCCTCTTACGTATACGCTCAGAAGTATGTGGGTTGGCGCAATCAGCGAATGCCTCCGATCCCGCGCGCGATAGTGCGAAGTTTCAATCATGGCTTACTGCTGTCGGTGCGCGAACGTGTTGACATTTAATACGCGCTCGCATACCTCATACTGAGTGGGTTGTTAAACTAGGCCCTGAAATACTCCTTTAACTGTGCAGACGTGCATGCTTATAAAAGAAAAAATATTGGCCGCCGCGTAACACTATTCCCTGCTGCCAAACAGGGGCAACTTATTTGATACACTAAGATTTCACGGCCGTTTGCTTGCTTAAAATAACTTTAGCGTATCAGCGGCGGGTGGGAGCCGCGAACAGCTATTTCCTGACACGGCCGGGCGTTCTCCGCCCCCGTGACGCTTTTATTTCGCGTTCGGCTCTACTTTTTCGCATACCCGAGCTGCAGCATAGGTTTCCGGATGATTTTTGTCGGCTTCCCGCCGATTAGATGAACAGAACGTGCAATAGGGATTGGACATGAGTGTGAATAAACAGCGCTTCCAGAAGCAGCGTACGACCGTACGTATCCTGGCAAATTTGCTTGGTTCGATATCTTTCCGATTCAGCACGACGACCAATTCGCGGCGGCACTGAAGGGGCGCAGGAAATGTGTGCAGCGAAAAGATTCCGCACATGCCGACACTTCTTTTGTCATGGTGCACTTCACACGTTTGTTGCATGAGCACTTTGCCTTAACGCAGATTGTCGGTGCAGCCAAAAACGGTGTAGTCACGCCTGGACGAGTGGCTTTTGTACATCGCCAAGTAAAGGCAATGGCGGCAACCTGCCCAGAATTAGGATAAATAGACATCAATTGCTGATGCAAAGTCGGGCGTCCTGCTATGGCGGCGAAACGTAGCGTCACAGGCAACCCCCGTCAGGACAAAGCACGTGTGGTGTGGCCCGCTGCCTTAGCGGGTTGGGGACGGAATTTATGGGCAAATCTCTCAGCTCTCGGACGCCTTGAACGTTCTCTTTAAACCCTGTTAAACTTGTCGCTGCTGACGTACCGAATAAATGACACCGATTTTCGATGCCGCCTGGACGTCTCATATCCACGCGCGGCACGGAGCAAAAGCGTGGGACTGCGACGTCGCCTCCTCGCCCCGCAGTCCCCAAGAAATGCCCGCCAGGTGGTGCCTCGATCGTTAGAAAATGGCGGGACTGGTAAAATTCCGGTCTGTACAATTTATACGCCCCGAGCTTCGTGATCGCTGCGCTGCCTGCCGCCGCTTCTCCGCGGCACTTACGGGAGCAGCGCTGCGCGGCTCATTGGGGCTAATGCAGGGTTTTGGTTCTCTTTTGCTTCGTTTTGCACTTGCGCACCCTAAACAACTCGTTATGGTGATGTCTGTAAGCAAATGGTACGTTTAGGGCACTTCAAAAAACAGCTGCGTCTTTGTAGAGTGCTCGAACGCCGACAAGAGCTATCCGGTGACGCGGTTTTGCGCGCTTGTAGGCCACTCTTACGGGCGTCGGCGGCGGCAGCAGCTTATCACCACTGTCACCTCCGAATACGCCAGACACAAGTGAATTTTGTTGTCGCCTCGTTTAGGCCTGATACTGGCACATTGAGAGGCTTCTTTCGTTTTGCAGCGCGAACAACGAATGCGGCTTTGTTTCGAATATACATGTCATAGAAAAATGTTTCGGGGATGTGATTACTCAACACCTGATAATAACTTGTGCCTTTTATGGGAATATAAACAACGCGGAAATGTTAAGTATGTTCCAAGGCTGTGGTATGTTAAATATGTGCCCACTCACGCATTATCGCAAGGACCAATTGGAAAGTTAATGAGATAACGGAAAAATAAATTATCTATCAAGTCCCGAAGAAACAGAACAGCTCGTATGGGAATGAAAAAACCTAGTGCAGCTTCTGAAATGCTAAAAACGTTTTGTCGAAACATCAGTAAGCTCGTGCTCATTAGACCAGCTAGATGCGAAATGCACCGATATTTCGCTAGAAATGGGGGGGGGGGGGGGGGGGGGGAGGGAGACGCTTAACTGTCATTGTGCACAAATGGAGAGCGAAATCAAGGAATGAACCATTTAGCAATCACACACACAGGCTGCGCGTTCAATTTCCTTTAGTTTTTCAACTTCAACGAGCAGCTGCTCACTCGGTGGACACATTTTTCGAAGCACAGGGCAGGGAGTTCACAGTGATAAAAGGTGTCGCTGCAAGAGTGTGGTAATTGATAAGGCCATCTGATTTAAGTTTGTGCTAGTTTGTGCAGGCTCTCTGTGTTGTATCGCAATGTTTTGAAGACGCGTTTAGTCGCGGACGCGGCTTGCTTTATAAGCCCGGCGCCGCGCCTGTGTCGGAGGATATCTGTAGCAGATGATGAATGTTTGCGAACGCTCACCTCAGGACAAGACGACCCAGCATTAAATTCTTTGTCGGGTGCGGACCCCAGATACACTTTTGTATTATTTACCGCACTTCTTTTGTTGAATGTCCGTGAAATTTATACCTCATTGCTTGCCCAAGGCAGGCGTGCTGTGACGTATGAGTGCTCCGCTGGGATATATAAGCGCACAAAACCGGCTTACATAATGGTTTATAGGCATATCATGACCCTCTGAGGAAACGCTGCTTACGGAGACAATGTTGGTAAATTTCAGGGGAGTAGAAATACAATCAGTTCCATGCATAGGCCGGCTTCGCGACATTAGTCTGTGACACACACCTGGCGCTCATACAGATCGAATGTACCACAGTAAGATCGCGCCAGAAACGTTGACCCTCTCGTGAATTCACCGCCTTTGCGAACGGAGCGATTGCGAACGCATGCAAACGGTAAATCTCAGTCTCGAACGTGCCCCAAAAGAAGCGGCGACAGTGGGGAGCGGGCCGGCGACTCCCGCGGCAGCTTTCGCAACGGACCGCTAACCGCTAGGGGGATTTCATTGGCGCCCCTACAGGCAGCGCTCGAAGCGTATAGAAGCGCGGTACAGTGAGTAGTGGGTGGCTGCGGATGTTGACCCTCGCCGACATTTAAAAAGGTTTCCCCTGTATCTATTTCCATCTTGCCCCAGTGACGGTTCAGGAGCGTTGTTTTGGTGGCTACGCGGGCTTTTTACAGACATTGCGAGCCTCAGAGTGTCGACCAAGCCACGTTTTACAGATGGCCTGGTCAAATACCGCAAGTACGTTTGATCCCTCTGAAAGAACGGATGAGGATTTTTGAATATTGTAAGTGCCTTGGGTACTTGGTGAAATAAGTAGGACGTTTATTCTACGACACAGCTATCTCCGAACACCGGTCCAGGAACCAACGATGATGATGATCAGTCCCGAAGAAGACGAGGTGTTCCTCGAAGTGTTTGATGATTGGGATAATGTGGAGGTGAAATAAATTAATTTTCACGCTTCGGAGCTTCGCGCTTACAATATTGCCATCCTTCAAAACTGAACTCGCCATTACTAAGTAGCATGTGTTAGCTTTAGCTACACGTGAATTCCGACATGGAAACCATTATTTCTACAGCCCAGATGAGCTTACGACACAATTCAGAATTTTTACTTATGAAGTGACTGCACACAATGATCTTACGATGCTGTCATTGCCTTGTTGAAATTTTCTCCCTCAAACCCTTCCCTTTGACACCACAATTTCTTCTGTACTACCGTTCTAGCATCTGCGATGAATTTCCGCAGTTTACTCCTAACTAGTACTGATCAGCGGGATGCCGTTTTTATCCGCCCCACATGATTTTGTTCATCGAAATCTTTAATTTGATACCCCACACACCCTGCCGGAATTTCTTTTAAATTTTAACCTAATTTATGACTTACCATGACTATCGCATGAGGATAACGAGGAAGTATCTCTTATTTGCCACAAGTGATTCCCCTCATCAAGTCTTTCAATTTGATACCCATATCGCGCGGCTGCATCACTTCGATTTTTAACCCAATCGATGACTCACCATGACTATGCCATGATTATGACCAAGAGGAATTTTTATTTGTCTCACGTGATTCCCCCATTGAGAGCTTCAATTAGACACCCCACATGCCCTAGCGCTCATCACTTTGAATGTCAACCATATCTGACTCACCATGACTGCGTCACGATTATAACCAGGAGGCATTCTTTTTGTCCCACGCGAATCCCCTCACCGAGATCTTCAATGTGATACTCTACACACACTAGCGGCATCCCAATAAATTTTAAACCCTCGTATGACTCACCGCGACTATGTCATGATTACGACCAGGATGTATTTCTAATTTGTCCAACGCTATTTTCCTAATCGAACCATTTAGTTTGAGACCCCATAAGCCTACGGGTCATCATTATGAGTCCGACCTTTATTATGACTCACAATGACTAAGTCATGATTATGACCACGAAGCATTTTTTTGTCCCACGTGATTTACCTCCTCGAGAACTTCAATTTGATATGTCCTAACGGCACATCACTTTAAATTTTAACCCAATCTCTGACTATCCATGACTCCCTTGTTCCAAGATTCGCCATTTTCGATATTTTTTCTTTATTTCTTATTTTTTTGTTTTAAAAAATTTCGTTTCATCAATTATCTACATTTACTGTTTTATAATGATTACAGGTGGAACTTCCGTGATATCTGCATTTTTGTGGAAATGCAGGGCGTTACACGGTTCTGGCCGGGGGCATATCCATGAACGCCTCGCGCCTCAGAGATTCGCGTGGACAGTTCGCTTTGACACAAGGCGTTTTTTCAGTATGCAAAGCAAGAATGCACGGTACCGTAACCCTAAACAGCTTCGATGTAGATGAACTGAGCAGTGAGCACACGTCCCCTAGCCCAATGTTGTTTGCTTCGACCCAGGGACCCAGCACACCATCGAGTCTGGACCGTCTCTGTCATGAACTCGAACACGGAGCCTACATCAAGAGTTCGGTATCCAATATATACGTTCAACTGCTCGCAAGCAGCGCAAATCATCATGGCCAGCAGGTAAGCTGTATTAAATCTGCAATGAAAATTGTTTCTGACCTCACAGGAGTTACGGTACGATGTCGTACTGAAAGCTCAGAATTTGAGCTCATGAATTTGCACCCGTAATATTTTTACCACGCTTGAATTTTAAAACTCTGAATTGTTATGAAGTCAGAGTCCATCTGAACCCGAGTAAATTCCTAGCACGAGAGAGTTGCGATTCCATTTATGTTCTGAATTCATATTGCATTTTCAGTCCATTTTGAGTTCTGAGTTCATTTTGAGTTTTGAGTCCATTTTGAGTTTGAGTACATTTTTTGAGTTGCGACTCCGTTTTGAGTCCATTTTGAGTTTTGAGTCCATTTTGAGTTTGAGTTCATTTTGAGTTTTGAGTACATTTTGATTTGTGAGTCCGTTTTGAGTTTTAGTACATTTTGAATTTGAGTACATTTTGAGTTTTGAGTACATTTTGAGTTTTTAGTACACCATTTTGATTTTGAGTCCATTTTGAGTTTGAGGACATTTTGAGTGAGAGCATTTGAGTTCTGAGTACATTTTGAGCTCTGAGTCCGAGTGAGTCCTGAGTTTTGCGCTCACTGTGCGCTTGAGTTTGAGTGAGCGCAGATGTGCTGCTCAGCAACGAGTCTGAGTTTGGGTGAGTGCGAATCGAAAATAAATATGTGAGTTTGAGTGAGCCGTGCCAACTTTGTCGAGGTATGTTCGAGACATGAGTGGTGATAACGTCGCCCGCGCATTTATCTACCCCGGGTGGATTTATCTCAGCAACCGTGACTACGGATCGCGGAACGCAGTTTGAGTCTGTCTGCCCTATTCGTAAGAGTTACCCAGCTTTTGGGTGCTTCCCGCATCAGAACTGCCTACCATCGGATAAGCAACGGTATGGTGGAAAGGTTCCATCGGCAGCTGAAGACGAGCCTGACGGCTACTGCGAGTCATAATTGGGTAGAGACACTGCCTTTTGTTCTGTTGGGAGTTAGGACGGCTCTGAAAACGGATATTGGATGCTGCTCTGCTTAACTGGTGTACGGAAGAACACTTTGCCTCCCAGGGGAGTTTTTCGATGCCATTAAGGACGAGTACGTGTACGCGAACACGGACTACGCCATGCGACTGAAAGACGATCATGAGCAAGAAACGTGCTGTTCTTCCGCGTCCGCCAGCAGCCCGGCCAGTCCCCGTGCACCGTGAACTCTCCTCCTGCTCTCACGAGTTTGTGAGGCAAGACTTCGCTATCTCCTCACTTTCAAAAGGTCATCATCTACGTCTCCCCCATACCCAGAAACATGCACCCGGTACACGACCAGGATCGCAGTCATGCCCGAGCGTCGGCCCTGCACAACCGTTTCAGAGATGACCCTGCCGTATGCTATGTTGACGCCGCTGACTACCACCCTAAGAGCGCCATTGCCATCGTGGCAATAGATGCTAAAGGGAACTCCCTGGCATCCGCGTCTATTTACTCTGATACCGTTG
This sequence comes from Haemaphysalis longicornis, assembly GCF_048455015.1. NCBI lineage: Eukaryota > Metazoa > Arthropoda > Arachnida > Ixodida > Ixodidae > Haemaphysalis > Haemaphysalis longicornis. Next base: position 456,832 of record NW_027526274.1, read on the forward strand.
AGGAAGAAGCGGCCGCTATTGCACTTGCCGTCGCCTCCACAATGGCTAAAACCATCGTGAGCGCCTCTAAAACAGCTGTCCGCAGTTACGAAATTGGCAATTACAGCCCTCTAATAGAATTCTCTAATACAGCCCTACGCATCTTACGTTCCGTCGAAGCCGCTCGTATGCGCCACGTGCAAATTATCTGGACACCGGCCCATGTATATCTCCCAGGCAACGAGCTAGCACATGAGGCGTCCCGAGGTTTCAGCCCCCAGAATTGCCGGACGACACTTCTGGTTCAGACCAGAGGGCTAAGGCACGCTGGTGACCTACCGCACACTATCGGATGGAGAGCCAGAAATATCCCGCAGTGCATCGCACGCTCAACAGACGTCAATAAGTAGTCTAGCATGAGCTGGAGGCTAATGCATTCCCCAATCCTGCAGAATTTAGCCACATTTATAGCGACCTTTACAATGATCAATGCAAGTGGTGCACCCAGCGAGCCACACTCACTCTCATGATTTGTGCTGGTCATTCTCAGCCCCGAACTGTACGAGCATGCTAACAAATAACCAGTGCAGAGCAGTGGGAAGCCTGTTTGTGCTTATCTCCGACACCGAAACACAGATGGAGGTGTTCGAACTGCCCGAAGATGCCGCTCGCGCCCACGGGATGAAGGCCGCAACCTGAGAGGGAGAAATTCAGAAGGCTCCCAGTTCCCCTTCTTTTTTCACCCATTTTGGGCAAAATAGTTATCATCATTATCACCATGAAATGTCGGTCGATCGGGGCGAGGACGTGCTACAAGAGGATTCGCCCTATGCGGCTCTGCCGCCGGAAGACGACGACGATAAAGTTGACGATTGCTGCTGAATAAAGTATTGTACATACTTTAATGGTCTTTGCTTTACAGTGCCATCCAAAATGGCTTTGCACTGCTGGTGTCCGGCTGCTCCCCCTCTCTTGGGATCCGGTGTTAGTCTGGGGACATGCAGTTAGGTCGACCCCCTGCTCTGCTATTTCCCCAGCCTTGTACGGCCGGGTAAGCTGCACCAATTGTTCTTTTCAATTGGCTGCCCATGGTATTGTTCTCTGCCGCTGCCATCTCCTTACTCCTCGGGCCTTCGGGGTGACCCAGTAGTAAGGTGTGCGGTTTCACGGCAGAAAATTCCCTGGTTCTATTCCCGGGACCTCCCTAACCACCTTTTCGTCTTGGGGCTTCAAGGTTTTTTGTTGCAACGGCCGGAAAATGCTCGGCCAAATAGCTCTTCTGTTAAAACGTGGATTGTAGTAGTCTTCGAGACGGATCTTTTAAAAGAGGCGGAAGTCAGAAGTTCTGAATAAAGGTCACCATGCCTTTCTCCGTTTCCCTTCACATCCATATTTGTGTGGTATCTAGACGAATTACATGTGCACATTTACCAGGCAACTAAAGTGTAGATATGTTTATGATATCAGTCGCGTGCCCAGTATTCAATTGGTATAACTGGAATACCCACTCTTAGGGATCTATACACGGTATCCCATAAATCTTGTAGTCGAACAAGTTCAAAAGACCTGACACAACACCATTCAATACTTTCATTGTTGGCTGTTTATCAGCACAGCAGGTCTGTAAATTTTTACTTTTTCTATTGCTGGAGTTTTATGTAAGGAGTGTCTCGAACACTCACAAATTCAGGAGTGAAGCCCCGTTGCTTATGTTAGATATTTCATAGGTACCAATGATTCTTAGGGGTGTATTTCCTACCTAAACGTATGTACAAAAATGCACAAAGCAAGGCAATCAAGCTATATAGCGAATGCACGCGGTGGAATGCAAATGTTCGTCGTTCTCCAAGGAAACCTCCCAGGGCCTCGTGCTTAAGGTTCAAGCCTATGGTCCGAGTGAACAAACGCTCATGCTGAAGTAACAGATTAACAAAAATGTAAAAATTCAGAAAATGGCTAAGATAACAACAATGCAATTAGGTCCCACAGAAGATTAAACTGTGAAGATGTCCAATGTACGTGATTCACGACGCTAGCACCTAAGGGCAGCGTCCACCATTTGATATTTTATGCCGTCACATCATTTTAATCGTAACATATCCTTTTAATGCCTATCACTATGCGGTGATAGCACGCAATGTACGAGCCCTCTGCGAAAAAAAATCCTGAGTCGTAGCAAACGAGAGGAATTAAATCCACCAGAAGCAATAAATGTCAGTGTTTGCCACCAGCCCAAGGCAGCAGCCAAATCCGCTTCACGAAGATCACTGCATGGGCGGCTTGTTTAGCTTGGACGCTGTCTTGAGCCTGCTGGACTGGGTGGCATGGTTGGTGGGTGCACTGTCGTTGTGACTTTTCTTAAAGTGGTCTGGGCCCCCTTTTCTGGCTTTGCTCCTTCCGCACTTCCTTGGTTTCCTTCCGTTCTCCGGCAATATTTCCCGGATCACGGGCCGGCTCCTCCACCTGCGTTGTATCTCTCTGCTCAGGCACTGCTTGCTTTCCTGCCTTGCCTGTCACCACGTCTAGTTTAGGCTCAGTCCCCATTTTTAGGCGACCTCCTTCAGAAGCGGCTGCGTGCTGACTTCCAGAAGGCTTCTGTTTCGATCCAGGATCGACCAAAACTTCTGGTAGCTTCGCCGCCGCCTCACCTTCCTGTGTGGCATAGGCAGCGGAGCGTCTTGGTTTGTGCTCACTGGGCGGATATATTGAGCCACCAGAGGGCCTGTGTTTAAGCTCAGTTTGCTTTGTTGCCCTCGGGCTGGATACTTTCGGCTTTGTGCCTGTTTCCTTAGTGGTTGCGGCGCCGGAAGATTGTCCCTGTGCCTTTAGAGCGGCAAAAACTGCGGCAGCGGAAAGCCCTTTGCTTGAAACAGCATCCGCCGTTGTGGGCACTCGTGAGGACTCTGCTCCCTGGAACAACGGCAGAGAATCCTTACACGGCACTGCTGTTGATGACTGGACGACTGTCGTTTCCGCGGGTTCTTTGCTACCGTCTTGCTTTGTCGTTGCCGAGACATTTGCGGCGCCCAAAACAGTCGCCTCCTCCGAACTCACCTGTTGCCTCCGAGGAGCAGAGGCCACGGGAGCCGTACTGGTCGACACGGCTGCATCCTGCTGTTTCATATGGTCTTCTGGGTGCGTCTCGAGTTTCTGGACAGCGTCCCAAGCCGTGGACACCCTTCTAGTAGTTGCCCGTTCTTCGGCCGGATCTCTGCCAGTTCGGCGAAGGGCCTCTGCACGCTCTTCTGGATCTAAGAGCACGTTCCGCAAAAAAGAACGGAACGCAGTGGTCTTGTCCATGGTGGTCCCAAAGGGAGACGGCTGCGTGGCCAGCTTGCCTGCTCCTGTGTCGTCAGCGTTGGCGGGTCTGGTTTTCTTCAGCCGAGTATTGGCGTTGACCTTCGCGAGAAACGCCGGCAGTCTCATGTGTCTCTTGATCTTGCGCTGGTGCATGGGTGGCGCCTGGATGCGAATTGGGGAGGTACAGTCATGCTTTAGTAACCTACTTGGAAAAGTAGTGCTGTGCGTACGCTAGCATACACTTCGAAGTTGAGTGATATTACGTTAACTAGACTGAATACCCATATAAAGTATATTTCACGGCACACTTGTGTACTCGAAACAATGGCACAAGCCTCAGTAAGCGTTGATGCAAAGAAAACTGAAGCCGTTCCACTCAACGGGAAACCTGTCGTAAGTGCGGAGCAGTGATTGGCCATAATGGGCTGTAGCGCCGTTATCCGCTCACTGCTACCACCCAACGCATTTCAAATTTCCCGTCTTCGCAGTACTCGCGCGCCCCTGGCCTCGAAACTGCGCCGGAGGGAGTTATGTTCTCTTTGTGCTTTTCCTCCCGCACGTGCCGGCGTTGCACTGCCACTTGTTTTCTGTTACTATCGTAAAAAGCAGCCCAACGGGCGTTCTTAACTAATGGAACGCTGCGCTGCTGGTTAATTACGTATATTTTGCTTCACATGTACCTATAGTTTTCTTTGCGCTAAACGACGGGGAGATGTAGGACAAGCGCCAGCGGTTCACGAGTTTCGAACGCTTGTGACTATATAAAACACTTGGCTTTCGAAGCGTCTGAATTGATTGAATTGAATTGAACTTTTATTCTTTATTATTTCCAACGGTGTTAAAGGGACACTGAAGTGATATGTAAACATTGCGGGATTACTAGCGCAAATTGTAGTCCGGAGTCCCTAGGCCATGTTTCGACCACTCTAGGCGCGTTTACGCGATTTTATTTAGTAGAAAAACTAATTCGAAAATGCTGTCCTCCTCTCTTTACGCTCGCCCATTTTCTGTGGCGTTTTCGTGTGACGTCAGGAGGGGAGGAGCTGGCAATTGGCTGGCTGCGCTACTGCACGGCTCCCGGGCCTTCAGACAGAGTCAGTCGGCCCAGCGTTTCGTCCGCCGGCCGACGGCAGGTCGTCGCAATCAAGGAGGTTAAAAAAAATTGCTTGGTCGCAATTCGTTCGCTTAGTCGAAACGAAGCCAGGACACGTTTGTGAATGGAAGAATGTGCCTTTCTTTACTTGGTTTGTTTGTACACTGTATCTAGCTCCAAGTCAAGGTCGCTTCACACAGGCGCTGCACAAGCGCACATGCGACGCTTCGCTGACTGGTACGCCAGTAGGAAAATATAAGGCCTCTTGAAGGCGGGAGAAGAGTCAGCGAAGTTAATATAGGTACTAAATAAATAAAATCAACTGATATTTTTACCGTACAGCGTAAAACTAGGGCGCGGGAAGCACTTTTTTGCGCTGGGCGAACAAGAACAGCGGTCAGCAGCACGACTACGCATCTGCGAACGCTTTTCCGTCTACGAAATGCAATTGCTAGACGTGAGCTACTGTGGAAACTCGGGCGACGCTTACTGCACGAGCGCAGTACAACAAATAGTCACCTAAGCTGCTTGAAATGCCAAAACTAAATAAAAGTGTAAACCGGTTGTGCAATATATACCTTATATTAGGAAGACCTGCGGATCCGGCTTTGTGGACGAGTGGGCTGAGGCGTCATGTAGTTCATCGCAAATGTTTTGCAAGTCACGAGTTCGAATCCCCGCGGGTACGTGCTTTTTTTTTTTGTAAGTTAACTTTTTTGTTTTCCGCCGATGTTTTCTATGTTGAGTTCACCTTTTTTTGGGCCGCAACGTTCATGTCTACACGAACTAGTTCACAAAACACGCGCAGGCTGGCACTGGCGCGCTAGCGAGTTCTCGTTGGCGTGCTGTTGCCATAAGCACCGACTGCTTGCAGGCAGTGGGCACAGGCCAGAATGAACAGACCCTTGGCCTGGTGCGAACACGCTTTTTACGATACAGGCATGAGGGAGGCAAGCTCAAAATATGGGGGAAAAGCGCATGACATTTGGGCGTCTGCGGGTACGCGGAGGGCGTTCATGCACTGCGTAGGTCTCGGCTAGTGAATGCTACGACTACAAGCCGTCCTGGGAGGCTTATCTTGTGCATTTTACAGCCGCCAACATGGCAGAAGCGCGGTACGATGATTACTGAGGTATTGAGAATGCCCATCCAACAACGCCATTGGTTATGTTTTACAGAACCGAAACCGAAACCGAAACTTGTTTGATTGCTAACCTTGGGCATCGTCCAATCACGGCGCCCCTCCTCTCAACGTCACAGCCTTAGTTGGTGCGGCCGCCGCAAAGCGCGCATGGTAGTTTTTCTTCTTTCGCGCTTTGTAAAATAATTACCGATTTGTCAACCGGATAAACGAGGAAAAGTGTGCTAATTTGAGCCAGTCTACGCAGTGCAAGCAAAAACGGGAGCTTGACAAATTCACTTCAGTGTCCCTTTAAATACATTCAAGTTAGTATACAGACAAGGATACCATACTCAACAACAGACTGCAACGGGACCCTTGAATAATTATTGCACAAAAAATACACACAAAGCAGCAAAACCAAACAAACGGTAGCAAAAACAAATGGCTAAAACGAATGAAAACAGCTTAGAGTGCTAAAGTATAACAAGAAAAAGCAAAGAACTCGGTTTAACAAAATATAAAGCAAAAATAGGAGTTGCACATTATAAGCACAATATTAATACAAACAAGGTAAGAAAGGTTGCAGCAAAACAATACATAAACAAGACACTTGCAATATCATAAAATATATCTCTAAACTCGGGAAACTCGGGAAACTCGATAAACAGGAGTATGCAACGAACGACAGCGTTACGAAGGCACACCCAGTTGCTCTACTTGGGTCCTGCCAGCGAGCTATGACGACAAGGCGACGCCCGAACGTGCTCTGCCCTTAAAATATTGAAGCCGTTCCACGCAATGTAAACGCTGTCGGAAGTGCAGAGCTAGCAGTGAATCATGTGCTGTACCGCCGTTATCCGCTCACTGCTGCCACCCCCCGCATTCAGTGCTCGCACACCCCCTGCCTGAAACTGCGCCAGCGGGAGTTCTGTTCTTTTTCTGCTTGTTTTAATTTCGTATGCTGGACCTGTGTTGCGTCATTTCGAACGCGTAATTCTTTTTTTGAGGGCTGGAGCCATTCTGCGTCATTTCGAACGCGCCATTTTTTTTCGCGTGGCTGGAGTCTTCCTGCGGCATTTCGAACGCGCTATTTTCTTGCGCTGCCGCTTTTTTCGCTTACTATCGTAAAAACCAACCCAACGAGCGTTCCGAACTAAATGAACGCGGGTGCTGCAGGTTAATTACGTATATTTCGCCTAAAATGTACTAGTAGTTTTCTTTGCGCTGAACGACGGGGGATGTAGGACAAGCGCCTGAGTTTTGCGAGTTTAGGACGCATATGACTACATAAACCGCTTGGCTTTAAAAGCATCTGGGGTACGCCGCGAACGACAGAGTTACGACGGGACGCCCTGTTCTCTACTTCGGTCCAGCGAGCGAGCTACGATGAGAAGGCGAGTGCATGATGTGCTCTACACTTAAAACCACATTTGTATCCACTATATACAGGTGCCTCTGCTTTAAGGAATCACAAAGGCAATATTCTGCCGGGTTTAATTTAGAAGAACTCGCGTTTTGTACCTCAGTAAAGCGTATCCCGGTACAAAATGACGTGGTTTGTACGAAAAAATGGTAACATTATTGCTATATTTCGTGTTCTATAGATCTATATTTGGGCTCGAAACATCCGGATCATGAACCCACCCGCCGCTGTGGCTCAGTGGCTAAGGCGTTGCGCTGCTGAGCACGAGGTCGCGGGTTCGATTCCTGGCCGCGGCGGCTGCTTTTCTGATGGAGACGAAAAGCAAAAACGCCCGTGTGTACGAAATTTCGGCGCACCTTAAAGGAGCCATGAAGAGAAGATACAACTTCGTGTAATCTGAAAGAACTAGGATTCAGTATCTCACTCAGCTCCATTACAGCCACAAAATATGTTTTTTAACGCAAAAAAAGCAAGAACTACTTAAAACTTTCAAATTTTTCGCCACAGTGACGTGTTATGAGCAAGAATGACGTCGTACGGGCCAACAATAAAACATAATTTTCAGTGCGTTAACTGAACGTTAGCATTCAAGTGATGCGGTCAAATGGAACTAGAGGCCTCATTATAGACGTCCAATTACGTGCCGTCGCGACAGGTCAGTTAGGCGGCCGCCAATCGCACAAACAAGGTTCCGTGACGCCATAGAAAAGTTGCGGGAAATTGACTAGGGGGTCGCGACTGCTTCACACGTTTTCTTTCATATCTCCGTTATTTTTTCGAAGAGTGCGATTATACTGGTATCATTGTTATCGGTACTAAGCAGTCTTTCTGATAAACCTAACTTGTATTTTGTCTTCATGGCTCCTTTAAAGATCCCCAGGTGCTCAAAAATTAATCCGGAGCCCTCCACTACGGCGCGCCTCATCGCCTGTGTTGCGTCGACGCGTTAAACCCAACAATCAATCAGTCAACCGATCATGAACCTAAATTGCCATTTGATACTCACGGTACAAGTAACCGATTGCACGGCCTCTGCAGAGAAGTGTGGTGACTGGCCCAGAGCCGCAGTTACTCGTCCGGTCGATATGCGCATGCGCATGAATGGAACGAAAGGCGTGTGCCGCAACCTGCCTTCGAAATTTTCTACACCAGCCACGCACCAGTGACATGTGGAAATGAAGGTTGCTCGCACCTGGAACTGCTCTGCCCCTTCGCATGAAGCGTTGAAATTTAGCAAGGCACGGCAACCGTCCTGCGCTCTGCCTCATGAGATCACCTTTTTGGGAATGCAGCAATCCCCGACGCTGCTATTTTCTCTCCTTGTTTCCAACGTGTACCCGCTTACACGAGCCTTCTTCTTCTTGAACATACAGCAGTTATATTTCGCGGGGTTGTTTACGCTACTTTGCACTGAGATTTTGAAGGACTTCGCCTGACAATGCGGGGATGGGAATCAAGGCTCGTTGGACCACGACCCTGACAATGCGCTGGCAATCTGGTGTACGGGAAACTATACTCGGTGACAACTTCAGAACGGCACCAGAAATTGCCGCTGTGCCTTATCACCGTAGCCGCATTTTTCTCCGCGCGGCGCAAGTAGGGCGTTACTGGGAATATTTTCATCATGGCGTGAGCCGTTCCCATGATTTTTTGGACTTAATATGCTTATAAACAAACTGCGACAAAGTGACGACAAGTGACGACAAACAAACTGCGTGAGACAAGGCAGATGATATCACGCATTCATAGCAAACCCATTTCAAAACGCGCGCGCACTACCGTCACGGGTCCGGCGCTTTGACGGAGTGATACACTACATGAGGTGGTGCCGTTCTTGAGTTGTAACCGAGTATAGAAAATGTAGGGAATCTGACAGGCACCCCGACAATGGGCTGCGATTCGGTGCATAGGAGTCTAGCCTCGTGGGAATAGGACCTCCATACAGAGAGGGGTGACAGTGGATATCGGAAACTTTATTGGCCAATAATGAGAAGAAGCAGCTTGAGCGATTGACAGCGATGATGATAATGACTTCATTGGTGCAGCGGCGATGATACGAAGGTTGCTACCGCGTTTCCGACCACAGCAGACTAGGCTTACCGGTAAAACCATGTATTAGCCAATAGGATGGCAGGCTCGCTCATGAGTGCACTCACACACCCCCTCACCCCTCCCTTAGGATCTTAGGAATATTCCTTAGAAATATCTTAGGAATATAACGATTCCTAAGATAATTGGGCATTCATGCAGCGTGAACGTTTCGCAGTACATGTTGAAATGATGATTATAAATTGTCCTTACTTTCGATGGAGCAGCAGCCCCATGGTTTCTAATGAAATTGGCTAATGATCCGTCGACCCAAGGAGGTATTACTGCTAACATGTATATGCCAGTGTAATAATCTGTAAGAAGCCCCGGAGGCAGATTAGTTCGCGGCATTTAGATCTTGAGTAAGGCTTGATGTGGCCTAGTTGGCACTTGTACATTCTTGAATGGGAAGCTTTATTCTTAAACGAGGCCTGGCACACAAAAACTAACATCCCCTTCGTCTAACAACAATGGCAGTTATAACGCTCAGCGTTCTAGTGAGAGATTCGTTTGTTATCCTTGGGGTTGTAGGGTTCACGGAATTTCGGTGGGTGGACGGTCACCATCAGTGAGATCAAGAAAGCTACTCTTTAAATCCAAACTGCTTGAACATGTCGAAATGGGGCTATCGAAGAGGCGTCGGCTTCGTAAGGCGAGGAACCCAAGTTCGATTCCAACCGCAGTCACCGTCGTTCTCTTTAGGAGCTTCATATGCTTTCGCTCATTATAGTGATCGTTTCGCGAAACGTATTGTGCAAAGTTTGCATTTCTCTGCTGCGCTTTCTTGATGGTACGGACGTCACCAGTGAGGCACTAAAAGCTTCGTTCTAAAATTTTACATAAAAAGAGGTGGTCGCGCTTCACCCTGTAGACTATCGAGCACACCCGAAATAAATGTACAAAGCTTTTTAATTTCATAAGAACAAACAAGTACAGTTGGTTTGCACATACATCTGTACGAACATGCCTGTTCAGCAGGAGTTCACCCGTGCTTCACGAGTGGGTCCACAACATCAGGAAACCCGCTTCATTTACGGTTAGCAGTGGTGCGCAATTTGCAAGAACTGTTGGCTGCAGAAATCTCCTGAGCCGCGTGCCTGAGTTTTCTTATCACCAAACTGACGTTGCCATCATAAATTTACTAGTTATTTTTTTTTGCGAATCTGAGAAACGCACCCCCGACCATTATGGCGGCTGTATCTGAAATCCCCAAAATTAGTCAACCAAAAAATATTACGCGACAGCTTTTGGGCATAAATTTTTTTCGTACTATCAATGCAGCGCAATACACAAAACGCGAAGAAAGACAAACACGACATGACGTGTGTCGTGCATGTCTTCCTTTGTGTACTGTTTATGGCGCTGCATTTACGCTATGATTATATACCAGCTTGCCCGTATTGACAGTGCGCATAAACTGTTTTAGAACTCTGTGGCTTTCTTGTTCCTATTCACAGGGCGAAGTGATACAAATAGTGACAAATGTCGTGACCGTATAAAATTTAATAGACCGGAACTTTGTTAGATGTCCATTCTATTCGCTTTCACTTTGATAGTTTGAGAAACGTAGAAAGAGCAGTAGTGATTTGCAATGATGAGCGAAAGAGCCGCGTATACATATCACTAACTTGCGCCGTTTCAATCCATCTTTTGGGTGACGGCGACATTGTGCCGGAACGTTTTTCATTAAGGCTTGTTCGTTTTTTGGTAGATTGATATGCTCCGTAAAATGCATGATTGCATATAAATTGCAAGATTCAAGACCATATATTCTTTAGTTCACAAGTGAAAACTGCGCCATGAATATTTTCTTTATAAATAGGGCAAGGGTTCGACCTTTGCAGAAGCGGAAAGTACAGTTCTCTAATATAGAGTAAGGGTAGATTAGAGCGCCCAGTTTATTAGTTGGCAGTTTGTCGTTGCGGGTTCATCTGGCCTTACCCGCAGAATATTTTACTCCAAACAACGCTGATTAAACAGTCAATATTCGGTCTTCATTGCGAATTGGAGTCCGTAAACACGAATCGATCCCGAATGTCTTTACTAAAAATTGTGCAACCTTTACTGGAGCAGTGAGTACAGCTCGCCCATACGGGGGAGGTAATTGCACCTCCTAATTCATTATAGCTGATGATTTTAAGACTCCAGCCCGCAACAACCTACCTTTGGTTGCTGAAGATTGACTTCAACTGGCTCATTGGGTTGACTATCGGGTGCAATATGTCCGGCTTTTACTCCCTCGTGTGCGGTTGTATCGGCCAACTTCCGCTCCGGTGGTTTGGACAGGTTGGCATCAGCGAAGGCAACTTCGCGTTCGGGATACTCCGCCCTGTAGGCGTCAAAACAGACTTGGTCCATAACAGCGGGGTCTTCGGGCACTTCCAGCCCTGCGGGACCGTCATCGCGAGCATGCTTTTCTGCCACTTTCACCGCAGCGACGCACTCTTGGCCCGTTGCTTTTGCAGCCAACTCGGCTCCGACAGTGCGTGCTCGTTCCTCGCCTGGCTCAGATAGTTTCTCGGTCGGATTTCCCTCGGGCAGTCCAACTTGGTCTTGCTCCTTTGGAACTTTTACCCAATTTCTAACGTCCGGTGCCTTCTCTTGAGCACCGTCTTCAAAAGCCGTAGAGACTCCACCCTTGCGTAACTCCAAACTGGACGAACTTTCCCTGTGCTGCCTTGCCTGTGCGTCCGAAAAAGGTGGAACAACCGGAAGTTCGGACTGGTCGACCAGCGATACCACTTCTAGACTTCCGGCCTGCGGCTGCTGCACAGCGACTGGCTCAGATTCGTGAATCACGTTTAGTGGTGCCGTAGACGTCTTTTCATGTCCGTCGTCATCAGGTGCTGGTTTCGAGGACTTGGCTCGCAGTACAGAACGCCGGACAGAGCTGAGCCGGCGGGACACGTGCAGGGTTCCAGACACCGGCGTCAAGACGGTCCCGGGTCTAACAGCCCTGCTGGCCGACTCGCCGAGGCTGTCGTCGCGCCAGTGCTCGCTGCTGGGACTGAGGAACTTTTTTCGGGCGAGCACGAACAGGCGCTTCACGCCCATGAACTCGGTGGACCACGAATCCGACTTATCCGGCTTGGGTGACTGCTTCCTTGCGACCTGCAGTGGTTGCCGGAAAACACCAGCTATGCTATTTGCGGTGGACTCAACATGTGGCTTCCAGTGCGACAGGTTGCTTTTACATTTATACCTTAGGCTATAGCGTACCACGTTACTTTAGTGTATTCGAATAACGCAACATGTTACAGTTTGAAGGCGGTTTTAAGCCTTTGTTTGCGCCGATGCTTCATGCAAATGAAATTCGGGAGTGCTCCGCGTTAATTCTGCTTCTGTACAACACGGCCTCTGAACGACTGTAGCCCCACTACCGTTCTGAACCTAGCAAGAACACTTAGGACTGAATGCTGTCTCGGGTGCCGACATGATAATGTTACCCTTCTAATATACCTGTTTCCCCAAAATCGCAAACATGGTATATTATATAATTACATACTTTTTCACCGACAGAAACCATGAAGCCTCCGCAATAAGCGACATAGGTGCTGTTGTCTTTAGTGGTAGTCATTAAAATCCTATAGGTTTGTTCCTTCTTTAGTAGACATCGAACGCATCACACAGAAGCGCACGCACGCACGCACGCACGCACACAACGACAGGTTCGCGTGCGTGTGTGTGTGTGTGTGGGTGTGTTTGTATTGCTCCGTTACCGCCACGAGACAGCCCGTGCCGGCTACTGGCAAAAGACCTTGCTTTGTCCCGGAGGAGTGGGCGCGGTGGAAAGCCGTATAGTCCACTTCTTGCTTTAACAATTGTGGAGGCGGGAAGTCGTCGACACACGGTTCCCGTGGGGAGCAGCCGGTGTGGAGAAGCTGGCCTGTTCGCCTGGATGCCCAGGTTGAAGATGATTATTCTTGTTCAAATACCGAAGACCGACAGAAGGCCAAGAGCGCCAAAGTTCATTAATAAATACAAGTGGTCTAAAACTACTAAACTAGGTCACACAAAATTAAATCGTTTAAAGCACTGATAAGATAGCTAATACAAAGAGCAGGATTGTGATTATGTGTGACAGAAAATGGGGCGTAGAAAATATACTCGCTGCGGGAAACTTAGAAACTCACCTAAAACGAACCATGGGATCATCGCCAAAAAGCAGGATGGGTGGAATCAATTATGTTTCTGTTACGTTGCGGGAAATGTTATCGTCGTCTTTTTTCTATTGGTTTTCATGCATGCGTATAGCCTAACCATCCCCTTGCTAGGGCAACTTGCGTGTCTGTTGTGTGAGTGAGTTGTGCATCGCACGAAGTGTGGCATTATTAGGTGTAACTTGTCCGCTCACTATAGTCTGCGTGTCATGTTTTACAAAGTTGTCTGGTGTTAGGCTTGTGGACGGTTTAGGGCAATGTCGTTATGCCCACTGTGTTTGTAAGTGCAGCAGCAGGGTCACTTCCTCTGTGATCTCGCTTCCAGTGATCCTAGAGTGGCCTGGAAACCGGCACACGACACTTCGAGAATTAAGGCCTATGGTGACATCAAAGGCTTACAAACGGGATTGACATCATTTTTAGAAGTGTCGGGGATGATAGTACACACACAGTGTCGAATGACTCTGTATAGATGTGGACAATGGATTATGTCGTTCAAAAATATCCCTTACCCCAATTAATATGCCGTATACTTCCGCCGTAAAAACACTGCTATTGAAGTTCATGCTCCTACAGACATTCAAATTGGTTCCTTTCGCTGCATAGGACGCGTTAGAAGAACTTTTCGAGAAGTCCCTGTAAATTGCGCACACTCGTGTTTCTCCCGAAGAAACAGTACGTGCTGAAGAATCGAAATTTTTGATAACTTGTTCCTGTCAGTTTGAGTGGAAAACAGGTCGCACGACCCTGGGCGGGAGTGTTATGGCTGTATTCAGTCAGTGGTAGATGTTTTCAACATGTATAAAAAGAATGCCTTTCGTTTAAACGCTTTATTTTTCACTCTTAGAGAAATTGTACATCATTTGATAGACGATTCAAAACGTTGCAGTGAGGGTGATTGGATATAGACATGATTTTGCTGCATTTAAGACGCGTATATATGTATATGCATTATTACTACTAAAAGAAATATAAAGAACAGGGTGCACAGCCTCAGACGCATGCTGCACCATTTAGCTGAAGTCAGTAAACTGCGCTCATGTGCACGTCTTCAAAAGAGTTTTACATTGCGCCCTATATTTATGGAAAATGCTTGATCAGGATGCTACGCCAGCTATTTATTTGAGGCCGCTTTTCAGGCTGTGTTGGCAGTGAGCAGGGTGATTGTTGATGGGTATTGATCATGCTAGCTGCAACGAACCTGCTGCGCGCTTGGCTTCCTAATATAGTGAATAACAGGCACTCCCATCCTGCTCAGTAGCGACAGAGAGCAAAAAGTTGTCAAAAAATAAATAAAAAATTCCCCGCATTTCCCCGAGGGGAAGAATGTGAAAGTGCGAATGCACGAGTTGAATTTGCGCGGTTCGGTAATGTTCGCGAAAGAGAGATCACACACACACACACACAACTACAAAGAAAGAAAGATGCATTTATTCACAGACACCTATTTGTGTTGTCGTTGTACTTGATTGCTAGAGCGGATCTCAGCTTTGAAATTTCGTGTCAGTACTCCTTTAAGCAGGTGCATTAGCCCTTCTCACGCCCGATTCTTGGCCAATCCCCCATGTGGGTATGTGCCATGTCAGCGGCCAGGCAGCGCGCGCCCATCTCCCCCCGTTGCCAAGGAAGACGAGGAGATTCCTGGCCAATCCCCCACGTGGGTATGTGCCATGTCAGCGGCCAGGCTGCGCGCGCTTATTATCTCCACGTGCGCGGACATCGCCGGTGGACGCAGGTTCAGGGTCGCTTAAGAAGTGCATTGCACTTAATATATTCGCATCCTGATCAAGCATATTAATGATGATTATTATGATCATCATTATCGGCCTACTCAGTTCCACTGCAGAACGAAGTGCTCTCCCATGATCTCCAACCGTACCTGTCATGCGCTTCTCGAGTCCACAGTTGACCCCCGAATTTCTCTTTTCTTTCTTCCATCGTGTTAATGGCCTTCCACTTCTTTTCGACCCACCTCTTGGTATCCACTCAGTTGCCCTAACTGTACACTGGTTGTCAGTTCGTCTCACTATGGGACCAGCCTAAGTTTATTTCTTTTTCTTTATTTTAACAATGATAGCTTCTACTCTGTGATAAAAAAATGCAGGTAGCTCAGTTCCGGTCCCTGAGGGCTATTCATAATATTCGTTCCATGGATCCTTCAGCCGATCTAAGTTAGCTTCCGAGTTGTTCAGTAAGGTGCCAAGTTTCAGCTCCGTATGTCATCAGCGGCAGTATGCACTACTTGTAGATTTCTCCTTTCAGTGACATAGGTAGCTTGCTTCTGATTGTTTGGGAGCGCCTGCCGAGTGCTTACCAACCAGCTCCTATTCTGCACCGAATTTCTCTCTCGTGGTGGGGGTCAGCACTAACCATCTGTCCGAGGTAGTTATATAATTTTACTTTTAGTGTTTTCCTTCCTAAGTTGAAAAGGACGTTTTTGTTACGCTTATTCCTCATTACTATTTTTAGCCCGATGGCCGTGCTTGCTGATTGTAGTTCCTCAAGCATTCTTTGCATGTGTTCCGCAGGATGGTTTTGGTATGCTTATTCCTCATTACTTTAGATATTGTCATTTATTTTTAGCCCCATGGCCATTCTTGATGATTGTAGTTCCTCAAGAATTGTTTGCATGTGTTCTGCAGTCTCACTTAGCAAGACCATGTAGACTGCAAACCTCAAATGGCTCAAGTATTTCCCGTTTATCCTTAAGCTACAGAAATTCTGTGAATAGTTTTGGCGAGATGGCATCTGCCTGTCTTACTGCATTTCGGATCGGAAATTTATCGCTTTGCTTGTGGAGGGTTATCCTGTCCGTGTATTCCTCATATACGTCTTCCAGCTGGTCGTTTATTACTTCTAGCATGGCTGCGGTAAGTACGGATTCAAACGCTTTCTCACCATCTCTAAATGCCACGTAAAGGGGTTTAGTGCACTCTGTGGAATTTCGATCACGTGATTGATGACATAGATGTGATCCCTCGATGAGTACCCTTTCCTAAACCCAGCCTGGTCTCTGGGTTGTTGGGAATCCAGGCTCTCACCTATGCGGCTAACTATACCTTTGGTACACAGCTTGTAAACATTTGAGAGTAGGTTCATGGGTCTTTAATTCTTTAGGTCTTTGGAATCTCCCTTGTTATAAATAAGAGTAATGTTTGCGTTCATCCAGGCTATGGGCCCTTTTTGAGTCTTCAAGCATTCCCAAAGTCATTATAAATAAGAGTAATGTTTGCGTTCATCCAGGGTATGGGCCCTTTTTGAGTCTTCAAGCATTCACAAGGTAGCACAGCTAGCTTTTCCAATAAAATGTTTCCCCCATCCATCAAAACCTCCAAGGTTATGCCGTGGTTACCTGCAGCCGTTCCTGTTTACACGCATTGGAGAGCATTTCCAACTTCCTCTTTAGTTACTAGTGGGACATCGCAAGTTGAGCTTGTAGTTTCAGTAGTGTCCCCTGGTCTAACGTCGCTGGCGTACAGCCGGGTGTAGAATCGTTCTGCTACATTTAGGATCTCGTCTAAGTTGTGCGTATTGTTATCCTACTCGTTTCTGAGTGCGTAGATCCAGTTTTTGAGGATGGCTAGCTTTCGCTTAGTTGCTTTCAAGCTACCCCTGTTTGCAGCAGTTCTTATATCACTGCCGTATTACATGCACGAATGTCGTAATGTCGTTTGTTTTGCTTCTGGTAATCAGTTTCGCAAGTTGGGCAATTCAATCTGATCCGCCGTACTTGACACTTTCATGTTCGTTTGGCGATTAGTTCCTTCGTGTTCTTAGTTTCCCAGTTTGTTCCCTACATGTTTTTTCCACAGGTTCTGCTTATTCACTGAGTGCCGATGTTGGGCTGTCATTTCGACAGTCCACAGTCCACTGACAGTACACTAAAATTCCTTATTTCATTTTCTCGGGGTGATGACCCTGGCTTGTCTTCGGTATGCATTGAATGCGGGATGCATATTTCTGGGGATGCGAGAAATGGTGATGAGTTGGAAAATCCTACGGAGACAACAAACCAGCGGTCCGCTACACAGATGCTGCCCGGTACCCTCGGTAGTCTGCGCATGCCATCAGCGTTGTCAACAACCACGGCACAGAACTCACGTCGGCCACAATCCCAATCCCGGACACAGAGTCTGCAGAGGAAATCGCCATCTTCCTCGCTGCTACCACGGGCTCAGGCTACCTCACTGTCATCACAGACTCCAAAACCACCTGCCGCAATGACCAACTACGTCGTATTTCTGGTCAAGCCATCCGCATCCTGAACACTCTACAAAGCCCCCCCCCCCCCCCCCCCCCCCGAACTCCACATAGTCTGGAACCCAGGCCACACATCCTTCGAGGGGAAAGAAGCGGCACACGCCGCTGCCCGCGAGCATACCTTCCGGGCCTTCCCTCTTTGGCAGACCGATCGATGACCTCTAGCGATGATATTCCAAGAAGATACATGGATGTCCTCGCCCATTACCGATTGCAGCGGCTCATGTAACCCCTCCACACCCCAACATGACCAGAGAGGACGCCATTACCCTCAAACAGCTGCAAACTAACACCTACCCCCACGGAACACTACTCCATGCCATCCACTTAACAACATACACACGGACTTGTCAACACTGCCCCACACCCAACGCTCTCTACCATATGGTCTGGGAGTGCCGAAAATCACTATCATTAACCCCCTTACCAAACCCAACGCTGGAGCAGTGGCAGGGCCAGCTGACCAGCTCATGCCCTAAAAACCAGCAACGACTGCTGGACAGGGCCCGCTGGGCAGCCAAGGGCCAAGGCTTCCTATAGACTGAGGCCTCCCAAAATGGAAGTCATACAATTGAATAAATGTTTATTCCTCCTCCTGCTCCTTTTGATCATCATAGCCGCCTCGAGGCATGTGGTACTGCACCGGATGTCCGCTCTACGTGGTCTCGCGTGCGCGCTGGTTATCTTGATCTTGATTGTGGGGTTTAACGCGCCGACGCAACGCAGGCGATGAGGCGCGCCGTAGTGGAGGGCTCCGAAGTAATTTTGACCACCTGGGGTCTTTAACGTGCGCCGAAATCTCGTACACACGGGCGTTTTTGCTCTTTTCACCTCCATCAGAAAAGCGGCCGCCGCGGCCGGGAATCGAACCCGCGACCTCGTGCTCAGCAGCGCCGTGCGCGCTGGTTAAGATGAATCACATGCAATGACGGCCATGGGTAGGCGAATGTTCGTTTTGCACCGTGACAGCCTGCTGCCCGAGAGAATGGCGTGAGCGTGAACACCGAAGTGCGTTGTGGGAACGTAGTCGAAGCGCTTTGAAATGCGCGTCATTAATTTCTGTTGGGAAATCAGACGTTTTCTCTATGTTGTGGTCTGGAGGCGTCAGTTTCAGTTATCAAATTCGGGACGTTTGACCCCCTTGCATTAAGAAAGCAGCTGGGCACTGTCAATGGCTCAATGTGTAGAGTTTCATCATTTCTGTGATTTCTGTCGGCACCAGTGCTTCTTCTAATACATTAAAATTAAGCCAGGTCACTGCTGCACTGAAGTGATATTTAAAGGAGTACTGACACGAAAGTTTCGTGTTATGTTCTTTTCGATGATAACAGCCCAGAAATCATAGAATCGTATATTGGATGGTTGGTCCCAGCATATATAATTATTGACAGCCTCGTTTACCCGTGTTGGTCTCGGTTTGACCCATTAACACCAAAGTTGCCGCCACGACAGGACGGCGCTCACGCCATAACTCTCTTCGTCGCACTACGGCCGGTCTGTACACGTGCGGGCGCCCCGAGACCATTTGTCGAGACGCGCCCGTGTCATGATGCACGTATCTGGGAAGCATGACGTCAGTCGCAATGCTGTGACGTGATGCACAACACGAAGCAGAGCATGCCAACAGGAATTTTATTCAAGTGACATCTTATTCTAATGTAGCTGTGGCCTATGTATATGATTCCGCTTGCTGACGTTATTCGCGCCATAGAACGAAGAAACAAAATGGAAGAGACATATGCATGGTGGAGCAGAAAAGGAGGAGGTTTAAGTCATTGGAAAAAAAAACGGAAGCGGAGAGGGCGTCGCAAATGCGACGTTGCAGCAAACGAGTTGTTAAATAAGCGTCGCCATGCTTTTGCCTTTAAAGTACGTAAAGAGGGTTAAGTTTTTCGAAGATTTAAAAAACGAAGCCCTGTTCGATGTTTGTGAAAGAAAAAAATATTTTTTCATGGAAGCGAAGTGCAAGTATACCTACGGTAACTATAATAGTTATGACTACAACTAAATCGGGCTTGCTTGCTTGCCTTCGGTTTTGTGGGCGGCTGCAACCTTGCCGTTGGCGCCGGATTCTGTCGGGCTTTTGTGTCCATGCCCTCGGTGGCCACAAGTTGTCGGTAGAACATGGCTCGTTCCCATCCGGCAGGCATCCAAGTGGGAAGGGGAAACAGCGAGTCGCCCATGCTCTGTTTTGCCGGAAGACATAGGGTGCCGTGCCTTAGACTATATATCGGGCATTCGAAAGTTGTCCTCTATGGTATAGCCACCGCGACGACGCTCGCATAAACAATACGGAACACAGCGAGCCGGCCTAGTTGGAAGCGATTCATGGTTACGATTTCGCAAAAATAAACAAAAGCTAGGAAGAAAGCAGAAGGACTAGAGCGCGATCTAACAACTGAATTGTGTTGCTATATACATACAAAAATTCGCAATATTATCTCGAAAAACGCTTTACAGTGCACACAGCAAACACGTGTAGGACTCCTGCCCTCAGATACAAGATGACAGCAGCGACATTTCTTTATCCAGCAAAGCCACGAATGGGTGACTGACACACGTGTCTTTGTACCAAGAAATATAGAACACTTTTGTAATCTCACTCGAAGTTCGATTATGATACGCAAACAAAACTGTTTCGAAGCGAGGTAGTGTGCGCTCACACTCCTTACAATGCGTGGCTGAGTGTGTGAAAGGGCGTCCTTTCAAACTTGATGCAGTGTTCTCTGAAACTTATATTCAGGCATCTTCGAGTTTGTCCAAAGTTTACGTGCCTTCTCCGCAAGGGTATGTTTTACCCAACATTCTTGTACATTCAACTAAGCGAAGCTTGTGATTAACAGTGAAGTATTCGCTGACTACCTTTACGCTCTAATTTCTGACCACAGGACAGACACTTTTTGTTTTTCGCCGAGAAAGGCACTTCGCAGTTCGTTGGCACCTTTTTTAGTCTGTGGGAGCATATGTACATATAGACTTACCGACAACTTGGAGGGTCCGCGTTTGGCACTGCGTGTGTTTCTTTTACCCTCGCTTCCGCCTCATGCTTAAACTAGCTGAGTAGAGCTACATAAATATTTTTGTCCAATTGAATGTCTGAAAAACTTTGCTTCCGCCCTGCGTTGTTAAAGCGCTTTGTCCTCTTGCCCCTTGACATGAGGTGCTTCGCTACCCATTTCCCATTTACGCTAACGTTTACCGCCGTTCAACCTACAACGCCTTCGCCACTTCTCAATACCTTTTGCTACAGCCGTGGTTAGGTGCATGCCCTAGAGCGCCTTGGTCTTAAGAAACACGTAGAGCCTCGGGAGATATTGTGTGAGGACATAAAAAAAATATATGAACATGGCTTATTACAGTCATGCGGCAATATCATGGTTCGGGTGCTCAGCGTGCGTTGATTGCAGGAGCGCTGGTTGGGTAACCCGAAACCGAATTCCAAACAGTTCTCCACATGCTCTGTCTTCCCCTCATCATGATTTCAACCATCATTTTCTTGAGGATGTCCAGAATGACGCAGTTGAGTCACCATTCGAGATGTAGTCTCTAGGCTTCTAACCAACGCCTTTCCGCAACCCAGTGTTGTGGCAATTGCTCTCGTAGCTTTCGTGTTATTTGTATACTTGCATTTACGCCAAATATGACCGATGTATTGTCCCTGGAACGGACATTGTTGAGCCAGGTCGTGTGAAGTAATCATGTCCATTTTTTTTGTTGTTGAGCTGTAGTGAAAGCGATTGATTTTGCGGTACTTTTTAGCACCCGGAAAAATAAATGACCATACAACTTGTTAAATGTAAAGATATCTGTCTTTACGCGAACGGGATCTTTACACTAAACAAACCGGCCATACTCACAAGGCCAGTTTCATTCATGAACACAATGGCGAACACCGGGATAAAGCTGAGCTGCACGATGTCCAGCCACACCATGATGGCGTAGATCCACGTGGGGTATTTGTCCCGTTGGGGAGGTCTCACGGCCACTTCGGCGTAGAACAGTGACTAGAAAAAAATAGCAGATAAACAGAGTCCTTCAATATAGCTCTGTATATATTTTTACAGGAGAAACCAACATTGTTAGCGCACACTTCGGCGATTTGCTCGAAATTGTGCAACAGGAGACCCCATGCACTTCCCGGATGCGCCGTTTTGGCTTAAGCCTCGGAGCAAGAAAAAGGAACGATGGGAAGATTCGTTTCGCGGGGCTGATAAATAACTTCACAGGAACTTGGTGCATGTTACGGGTGCAGGTTAAGCTAGTGACATGTGGGCTAGGGATAAGAAACCTCGCGGGCGCAGCGATCAGCATTACAGCTGGTTGCGAAAACCAGGAATGGCCGTAGACTGTACGTGGCCGCTATGATATGGAGGAGGAGGAGGATAAACTTTATTGGGAGCATCATAATGTGGTGTGGGGCCCTCATTCCAGGACTCCATTGGAGACTCCTGCCGCTACGGCCCTTTCCACCAGCCTAAGCTGGGAATCGAGACCGGAGCTGGACAGCTCCTTCCCCCACTGCTCACGGGAAGGGTGCGCGATTCTTGGAATTTTGGGGTTTGCCGAAAACTCCATATGGTACAGGGTGCCCGGGGAAGCGCAAAATTTGCACAGCGGGAAGTACTGAGTGGGATGGAGCAAGTGAAGTTTTGACGGATGAGGAAACGTATTTGTTTGGAGGAGCCGGAGGCAGTGCTCCTGCTCTTTGGTTCACCCCTCGCAGCTGCAACACCTCGTAGTCCTCGTGTCAAGTCATTGTCACGTCATCAGGTCGCTAGCACGCGGAAACCACAATGACCGTTTTCCCTTAAAAAAATCAAAGACGCTTCGTCTATCTAAAAAATGGTTGAAACACGAAGCTTTCTTTCGCCTCAAATAGAGCAGAATCGAAGTCCAATCTCGTGAGGGATTCTTGCATTGTCGTCTGCCTATGACAGCAACCGGCGATGCACTGGTGGTCATCGTACAATAAATAGGTGTACCTGCGTCTAACACCGAACAGCCGTGCGACAAAGCAAACTTCTTTTCCACGTGCTCTATTGAAGATGGCGATTACGATGGCGTTGAATCGTTTGGCACGTGCACATTCGGCGGGACTGACCAGGGGTAAATTGTCTACTGTTTTCGTGCGCTCGATGTACTTTGGTGTTAACCCATTATGCTAGTTAACTTTCCTGCAGTGGTTTCGGGATTAGCGATTTGAATTTCGGACTTCGCCTTTCGACTTTGAAGACGTTGGCTTTCGAACAGATAAAACTACGCGTTTCAATGGTCCCTGTCTCCACCTACGATCATCATCATCGTAAGAGAAACATTGATATCCTCAGTGCGTGTGATTGTTGACGGTCGCCGTCAGAGAGGCAAAGGAAGCGTCGCATGGAAATCCAAGCTGCTTCCACCATGTCCGGATGTCGCTGTCAGATACACATAGTTTGCATAACGTGAGGGACCCGGGATCGATTCCAACAACCGGTAGAGTCGTTTTCTTGAGGCGCTTGTGTAAACTTGGCTTTCCTGTAGTGCGTTTTGCCACGCGCTGGACGACATCTGCGAGGCCGAGAAAGTTTTGGTTTATTGTATTTTAGCTGTGTAGATCAACCACGATGTCGGTACGCCAGGTAGCTCAGTCGCTTTTCGAAACACTCCCACACTGGCTCTTTTTGGGAGCAGCCTTCTGGCGGCTGTCTCTGCGCTGAGCCGCGTTGTCGGCGTAACCCAGTGAACGATAGCAAGTGAAAGAAAATGCGAACGATAAAAGAAAGCAAGGGAGGAGAGTGTCGCGAGATTGAGAGGGGAGGGCGGTTGGCCGTGACGGCGCTAGCCAGGGCGCGATTGTGCGGCGGGGGAGGGTTGGGGGCAGCACTGTGTGCGCGCACGAGGCACTCGACGGTGTGACCTTTGGCTAAAATGAGAGGGGGCGTGCGTGTGACCACGTGGGCGTGACTATGATGTGCGTTTGCTCAAGACGCAGTTGGCGAACCCTTCCTGAGACTTACTTCGCACCGCCGACACAGAGGATCATCAATGCTGCCGTCGAGATAACGCACGAGTGAGTGCTTCTTCAGCGCACCGCAGCTGCGCCCAAATATCGTAATTGGGAGGGTCGTAATCGCTAGCCAGTTTTTTAAGGAGAGTGATCCAATAGTGATCATGTGAACGGGTAATCCTTGTGGGCGGGGAACCTTACGACACATTTCTGCCTATTTATTTACAGTAAAACTTAGGATAACAAAATCGTAACGCTCCTGTAACATTTTTGTGTTGGCAAAGCCACCAGCGCTTTTTTTTAACGCCACGTCAAATTGGTCTCAGCCGGAGACAAGAAAATTGGGAGAAGTTTACTGCGAGCAGGCGGAAAGGAAGTTGCAACGTAATTTTGAAGGTTTTTTCTAATAACAAATGTAATAAATTTATCAAAATTGATAATAAACTGTGATAATAAATTTCTACGTAATTTTGTAAATTTGTAATGCAGAGTGCGAATTAACCCAATTCTGAAAAATTTCCGATCAACAGTTGTCTCCGATAAGGTTCGATGATTCTTGACTGGTCTCCAATTTTTTGAGACAGCTGCCATCAAAGTTTATGATAATTCAATTTAAAGGTCAGGAATACCCTGCCTCTCCAATTTAGCGGCCGTTATTAGTGCTCTGCTGATCCGTAGTTGGTATCGAATTCCTAGTACATACCGCAACTTCTTTCGCGACTCTTCTGGGTGCAAGAGCATTGCGACAGAACATTCACCGAGGAAAGCATCATAGTGATGAATAAATATTGAGCTCAATTTTTGACATCTATATACAGCCATACTGTACTTTGACAAATTCTCCCTAACCAGCCTAATTCCAATGTATTGTTGCGGTACATGTCTTTATAAAGACGGTCTCCAAATAGCATAACAAATGGAGTATATGAAGACGGATGTGCCCTATTGATAAGAGGAACCGTTATTTTCGCTGTAAAGTCGTGACGGAACCCATTCTTCAGAAGGGAACGTAAAGTGTCATTGCTGGTCTGTTAAAAAAAAAACTCAGCTATTACTGGCGTACGAACAGGTTTCCATGTCAGTTTGACAAGCGTGGGTTCTATAGATTTTGCGTCGCGCTGAAGATTATCATAAAGAGCAAATAATTACTGAGCTATATTTTTCTCTGTGCTCTCTGATGCACGTCCGTTTTCCTGCGCAAAATTGTACGTCATCTTCGAGTCGCTCACTTTTGTAATAACTAGCCATATCATTCTTTTTGAGGCTTTCCGGAGGATAAAATCGTTGGCTAGGAACCTGATACGCGCTATTAGGCTTAGCTAGCGGTATTCATTCGTGGCAACTAAAATTTTAATTCCTTAGCTCTGTGCCCGATTGTCTTCACCGTTTCTTCTTCGTCCCATATGGTTGCAGCCGTATTGTTAGTTTTACTAACCACGTCCCCTGCCCTACGCGTTGCGATATTGTGTTGTACGGTACGCACAAGCCAGGCATTTCGGGCGGTATGCAGAGACTGAATGAAAGACGTTGATATGCCGCGCCCTGCCTTTGCGCGTACCTAAATCATACTAGATAAAAATAATGCACTGAATTAAGCTAAGAAAGCATTTTGCAGTGAAAAAAGAATGAGATTGGAAAAATGTTGGCACTACAGGGGTTGTAACCCACGCCGTTTTTAGTACAACCCGTGACTGCAACCTGAAATCCTGGGGTAGAACAGCGACGATATCTTAGCAGTTTACCAAAGCTACACTAGGAGTGAACCACAGGTGGCTCTGGGCGAGCAGAGAAAGTGCCTGGCTTGTACTGGCCTGGGAACGGAATGTAGCCTTCGTGTTACATGCAGGCACAACTACTCCTCCATTCAAGGGTTTTGTTAGCGAACATTAGTTATAACATACTGCCTCGTTTATGCGTCGGTCGTTCCGTTCATCGAGATTACTCAAGGTTGAAAATAAAATGCCTCTATGGCGAAGTCCCTAGTGGCACGGTAATAAATATTAATGCTTTACTCCGATGACTGCCACTCGATGCACTACCGACTGTGCTATAGACGCAAGAGCGGTGGTTACAATGCATGAATAAAAGCATGGTATATAAAAAGAAAAGAGAAACCTTCGGATATAAAAATTCGTAGAAATCGAACAAGGTACTTATGGATACAAGTACTAGTTGGGGCTCATGCAGCCGCAAGCATGAAGTGCATGTAGCTGAAGGCTTAAGAATAAAATGTGTGGCTCGGAACAACCAGAAATAAACCAAAATTAGGTAATTAGGGTACAATTTGGCACATGTTCTTGTGAACGTGCTGCAAAAAGCTGTCCGCAAAGGACAGGTGAAAAAACATTACACCTTTTGGGAACCTTGAGGTTCCTGACGCGTTTTGCGGCACTGTAACCAAAAATGCCGGTACTTTATCTAATTTAAGCTCAAACTAATTTGTTCAAAAAGAGTCTAGGGTGTTTCTTTCTCCTCACTGGACTCTAAGACGACACAGTCCCTCACTCCACTCGAAAGACTGTTCTGGAAGGTAACCTTCACCGTAATTTGGACGCAAGCCTCTCTAACATCAGATACATATAATAGCAACGCAGGAATGGATAGCAACGCACCTGCTGCTTTATCGTGGATATTTTCCAGTTTAAAGAATAATTTTTGGGAGTGAGGTATGCCATCGGAAGGAAAGACTTTGTGAAGTTGCGTGGTTGGTCAAACCGTTGGAGTTCATTGTAGTCGAAATTAGAAAAAAATCATTGCTTTGCAACGATGCGCTTATTATGAGGAGCCCGCAGCGCATTTCGTGCGGAATGATAGCGTAGTTCGGAGCCGAAAGGTAAAAGTTCGAAGGACTCTGAATATCTCAGAGTGGCTTTCTTTTAGAAGCGTAATAGAATTTCAAATAAAAAAAATCAAAATCACGCGTTTCTTACAAGTGCTAGGATGGCAAACGTGGGCCGATATTGTCGAATTTTCACCGGATTTTTCTTTGATTCCCGAAATCATTTCTATTCCTGAGCCGTACGGCGTCACTTCCATCGCCAATTTCTTTAAGTACGCTGCAGAAACATTCACGAAAGGTCGAGCAAAAGGGTAAACACCCGACTATTCCTTACAAGCCTAATTCCTCACCGATGGCATCAACGTTTACAGCCGAATAAAATAGTACGCATGTTTAATCTTCTGCATCTTTTGGGTAAGGCTGCATTTTGTGTTGCTGTCGTCGCTCCCTCTGCCAACTGCGTGCTTTTTTGAGAAGCGCCGTGAAACATGCGCCTTTCTTCGTAGAACTACTACTATGTCGGAATGAGTGTTGTTGCGGAAGTAATGAGGGAAGGCATTGTTATAATGCACCTGTTGTAGCAAAAGAAATGCTTCCCACGCCCCAGTGGCAGCACCCGCTCACTTCCAACTGGTGTGCGAGGCATATTTCTACGGTTAAGTTATCAAGAGAACTGTAACAGTAGTACGGCAATGAGTCTTTGAGGGGGTGCGGGTTGTCCAAAAATTCAACTACGCCAAGATACCAGCCCGGAGAATTCTCGCGCCTTACTTCAGTTTGCTACGAGTGAAAGCCACCCGTCGACCTTTACTCACAATCACAGCGACCGGAATGACAGCGGCCCAGCAGATCTTCACGAACATGCTGCACTCGAGCTCGGTCATTATGTTAGAAATGATGTCGAGCCGACGCATGCCTGTAAAAAATTGAGGCGTGAACATGAGGAGAGGTAGTCGAACTCTTTTAAAATACTGCTAGTGCTCTGTTCAAATAAATAACTGGCACGCACAAATGCTTTTTAGGGGACAGCGTTGCTAAATGCTTTTCCGCTATCCAACATCACAGGCCCAGTGTTGCGGCAAACAACGCACAATCACGCAGGCAAAGTAGACGAGCGATGATTTCTCAAAAATGCACCATTACTATATAACAACTTACGCGAATAAAGAAAACCAGAAACTGGATGTTGAACATAAACCCCACGGACTTTGCGCAACAGGTCGCCCTATCACCACGCGCGCTCATACTGCGTTCACGCATACGTGCGTCGTTGCGCTCAACTTCTGCAACATCTCGGTGCACCTGCTGCGAGAAGTCCTTATAAAAGGGATTCACTACTGTTTACAAATGAGTAGCTCGGAGGACACTTTAGGGAAAGTTGGGAGTCTGATATGAATGTATGAAGGACCTATAACGCCATTTAAAAATATTTCCGTAAAATCCCCAGTTTACGTTGATACACACCTAACGCATTTAAAGGAGTCTTTTCTGCTTTACAGAGATGCATTACTGGTAGAACAGTTTCAATGAAATGTAAGGAGCCTGATATAAAGTTATGAATGCCTACATAAAGTTTCCATCGAAGTGCATAAAGGTCTCTATCAAGGTCAGTGAAGGCCTATATCAGGCAGCCAGTCGCCTTCGGTGCAGCACTGAAATAATTTGGTGGTCTCACATTAATATATGAATGCCCCAAGGCATTTTATCCTTGGAATTTTCACGTGTTGCAAAATATGACGCATTCAGTGTTCCAGATGGATATACGGGTTGCTTCATTGAGTCCACATACAATGATTACGCGCCTAATAGTTACTCTAGCCCGAAATCATCACTCACGAGGCTGGTATGTTGAACACCACACCCTATAAATTGCAGAGTCCCAATAAAAACGGCATTCGCCCCCGGCGGACAACTCACCACAAAATTGCAGCATCACGACGCATTCCAGAAACAGCAGGAAAAAGCGCAGGTTCTGATCGTGGCGGTGGACGAAGATGCCCGCGATGCTGGCGCCACCCTGGGAAGAAAATGAAGATTAACCAGTAGAGTTTAAGTGCTCTTGTGCTAACGTTGGGGGACGTGTGAAGGGTCACTTCTGCCTTGGTGATCAGTTTATGCTATTGCTAGCCGAGGTGTTAACGTCGGCGTCTGTTTCGACGTACCCATATATGTGCTTTCTATACTTACCCAATGACGACGCCACTTATGACAAAAATATGGAAAGGGGCACTTGTGCGACGAAGATACAGCGGTACTGTGATAAATAATCTTTCTTAACCGTAAAAACAGTACAAATATTGAAAACAAGAATTACGATTTCACCAGACATCGTCAGGAGTGACGCCACACAGGGAAACAATAAAATCATATTTATCATAGTGTAACTGTGCTTTAGCCTTTTATTTGTTACAAAAAAGACAAGCATTTCCCAAGTGAGAGGGAAGATGGCAAAGTGCGAATGCCCCAGTTTGCCCGAAGTTACCCGATTTGATCCGGAGGGGCGCTATGTTAAAGTCTTTGGCATTCGCACGTTACGTACCTCTGACTTGGGAAATACTTGGGAAAGCGCCCTCGAGCGTCGGAATGCGGAGCCGACGAGCGAGCGCCCTCACGCGGACGGAACGCGAAGCGAACCGGCGCAGCGGCGCGCCGCCCGCAGCTACGCCGAGCAGGAGACCGTTGCTACGCCGAGACCGTTGCTACGCACGCTCTCTCTCCTCCTCCGCGCCGTTGCTAGGGGAGAGGGGGAGCGCGGACGGCGGACGAGTGATTCAGGGTCGCTTATAAAGTGCATTCGCACTTAAAAAAAAATTGGTTGTCATCCGGCCCTGAGAAAGTGGATGTCCAACAAAGCCGTTGTAAGACCACTACAAACGGTGACAGAGGAAGATATGAAATGCGTCTCGTCGTCTAAGTGCGCTCGTCGCTTGCGCTCGGCTAGTGTCACTAGATAAGGGTAGTACAGAGTATCGGCACTTTTTCCTCCTATTGTTCCAAGCCGCCTCTATTATCTTTTGTCAGTTCGCATTACATGGCATTTGTTTACATTGCCACTGTTCATGGGCGGCGCCATATTGCTATTTATGTGTTTTAGTGGGTCAACTCCGGCAAGCTCAGCTTGTTCTCCCTGCTCGGCGGCTGCGCGCGACTTACATCGTTCCGAATGCTAATCAAAGATAACGAGTGTAACAGCATTTCAGCAGCAGAAGTGTGTCCGAAGATGTCGTTTCGCTGCATCTTTAGTAGCGTTGTTAACAAACGACCCGGTAGAAATTAGCGGCAATGCCGTAGATGCCGCAGTCTCGCAACAATGATAAATGACAAAATGTCTGCCGTTCTGGACTTGCGTGCCTTAGTGGCGGTACTCTAATACTTTATCTACTGACACTATGCTTGGCTTCTCTGACGACAAAAGTTGGGTCTTACCTAGTCTGACGCATGCGCTCGGAGTCTTGGGCAAGACCCGCTACTTTTAGTGTGCCTAGGCTTCAAATATTGCAACGGGAAGAGGAAGTGAGATATTGGCCCACCCTCCGGAGAAGAACAAACGCACCCAGCTGTGCGGGCTGTGTCATGGTCGACATCGTGTACATAGTGTAAATACTAGGGGTGTGCGAATATCATTTTTTAAATTTCGAAGCGAATTCGAATAATAAAAACAAAGCTCGAATCGAATCGAATATTTTTCGAATATTTTTCGAATACGAATACTTATTGTTTTTTGTAAAATTAAAGTTTTCACCATCTAGAGACACAAAAACTGCAACTTTATTGCACAACAAATCATACAAAGTAAAATTAGAAATTACATAATGCCATTGCACTTAACACGTTAAGGTCTGCACTCACCTAAATGTTAACATGGAGAAAGGTTAACTGCTCGACATGTTCGGGGAGCAGTTACAACCTCCGGTTCGTCACGAGTCCACCAGATACCGAAAGCAGCCGCTCATTTGAGACACAATTGGCTGGCATGCCCGAGCCCGTGCACATTTCCGCGCGCTGATACAGTAAAATCTCGATGATACTAATCTTGCGAGACCACGAACAATATTCGTATCATCCGAAATTCGTATGAACCAATTCACAGACAAAACATTGAGCGCTGAAAAAAGTTTTCGTTTATTTCTTCTCTTACTTTCGCGTGAAGAAATTCATGATTTTTTATGCTTTTTTTAACCCCCATGTCGCAAAGCAGTCCTTTCCGGAGCACGTAAAGCTTCGCGCTCGTCTCCTCACTCGCTGAGCCCAAGCTCGCTACACGCCGCAACAGTCAAGCGTGAACCGCATGGTGCGTTTTTGCACGCGATTCGATCGCCCCGGCTCTGCGAGCGCTGTATTTTCACGCCCGCATCGACGATTTCCCGCCCGCGGTAGCGCCTACCTCGGTCAGAAAATGACACACGACGCGCGCGGCAGAATGGAGGACCCTGACTACTTGCGATGAGATCGAGACAGCCGGCTTGGCTCCGCCGGAGATGGTTAGGCTTAGCACCCCGGCAAATATTTTACGGGCGCTTTCTAGCGGCGCGGATGATGTTTTATAGTACCGTTTTCGCATGCATTATCAGCTCCTTTACCGCACAAGCAACTTCGTGTCTCCCTTGAGCCGCATTCTAAAAAGCGGTTAGAAACGGTCGCTCGAGTGCCCGCGCCACTTCGCGGCTGGAGCCGACGCCATGTTGACGCCGCCGGCCGCGCCGCGCGCAGCGTGGGGGTGGTTTCCCGGCGGTGCCAGCGCGCGTTGGACGTGCGCAGAGCGTTTTCGCAAGCAGAAAACAGCAACACCGATACAGTCTGCGAAAGCACGTACCGTTCGCCGTGTATATGCTTCGCCACTTTGCTGCTGAAACACGCTCTAATTTTTTTTTCTTTCGTTTTGGGTGGTTCGAATATTTCGAACCATAAAAGTGTCGTTCGAATCGAATCGAATACCGAAAAGTTCGAATCGAATATTCGAAGTTTCGAATATTCGCACACCCCTAGTAAATACCATTTGCTCGCATCTTCCACGGTTCATTTCCTGTCTCCTGCCGCCGCGTAACATGTTTTGGGAAATGTCAGGTCTTCATCCCCATACTGGAGATATAATCTGCAAACAATATTTACCAGGAACACAGGGGGAAGAGGGGGTCCCATTTGTGCACAGGTCTCTTACAGTTGCTAATGCAGTTTCGATGCTTATTTTGTGGTTTCCTTAAATGCGTTCTGATCTGTACGCATTATGCCTGATAAGCCTGAAACATGCGCTCAGCGTCTTAGGCCTCGACCATTTGGCGGTTTTGCCAGAGGCACACAGCTTTAATCTAAAAACACTTTGGAAAACCCCTCTATAATCTCCCTGTCCACTACTTGGCGGTAACGTTGATCGACAGCAGAAACCTGATTCTGCGACATAGTAGAGACCTCGCCCAAAAGCTGAATGATTGATTTGTTGCAGGGTTTAACGCGCCGACGCAATGCAGGCGATAAGGCGCGCCGTAGTGGAGGGCTCCGGATTAATTGTGACCACCTGGGAACCGTTAAGGTGACCTGAAATCTCGTGCAAACAGGCGTTTTTGCGTTTCTCCTCCACGACGAAAGCGGCCGCCACGGCTGGGAATCGAACTCACGACCTCTGAAGGAGGCTGGGCAGTCACTATCACTGCATCTGTTTTGTTTATTATGAAGCCTATTTTTTGTGGTCTTTGCTACAGGGACAAAGTCGTCATTTTAATGAACTAAACCGTGTTTTGTTTTCATGGCCCTTGAAAGTAGGACTACCGTGAGGACCTAAGCTTTCTTCCTAAACCTTGTGCATATACAGTGAAGCTTTACGATTCGCATAGGTCAGAGAAACAGCCGCCACTGCATTTTATAAATGCGGATATAAAGGTCAATTAAGTTAACGCCCAACTGCAGAACATACACAGCGGATGAGAGGCAGATGTTACGAATGTTTTGAGGTGTCCTTCTCGTTTTCGTCGCAAACTAATGTTGAGCGCCACACGTCAGCCTCTCGATTAATTCTAAAATGCCTTCGACTACTTAACTTAGATTTTCTGCCGCGCAAGTGGGCGAAAAAGAACTGTTTAGTGAGACTTCCTGGTCAATTTTGCAAATAGTAACGGTTGAAATCCGAGGCAAATTCTCAAAGCAATTTCATCACGTCCTAGAAGACATTCACAACATTGGCTGGCTACACTTAAGCGTACCCACATTGTTGGGAATGTGGTACCAGGCCTTCAAGCAAAGAAGCTGCGACTGAAGAAAACGACCCGAGTTAAAAGTTTCGCCGACAATCGCTCTCAATAACGCTTCCGGATTCTCTCCGTAAATAACTGGCTGTAAAAGATTTCCCAGGTAGATGTGTATGGCATTATCGAGACAACACAAATTTCGAATTACGATTTACGACTTATGTATCGATGTTTAGGTCATTTCTATAGGAATGGACGCTGCACCAGATACAGGAGGAATCACCACCAAAAAGCGAGCGCTCCATTGTTGGGGGCCATACTGTGGAATTCGCATATGTTATGCGCGTTTCATCTTAGTCTAGGAAAAGATGGTATTTTGTAATTCATGGGCAACATAAGTACAGCTCTTGCGCAGAATTTATGCTTCAAAATTTCACGCAGGATTTTGTAGTATTGCTCGGACAAGGCTTCGAATTGTAAATGTCCCAGTATTTTACGTTGGGGAGTGGACTGCCTCAGTACACAGAATAAAGACGACCTTTTTTTGACGTCTTCATACTTTCGACATAACAATGTTCCCACCGTGTTTAAAGCCTCCTCTTTAAATCTTGTAGTACAATTACATTTGTTTAAAAGCAACGGGCTGGAGTTTATGCAGGGTTGACTGCGCTGTTGAAAATAAGTTGAAGGAAGATTAACCAGGGTAATTTGCATATCTTACTTGACTGCGAGACGGTGATTATCAATCGATACCTAATCTTCAATGTGGCCACTTCTACTCCGACCATGAGGGTCAACTTACGTAACACTGTGCCCGCTGGAATAAGATTAATTGCGCTTCGTCTTAGGGAAGTCGGTTGCAAACAACACGCATTGACAAGCACTTAGTCAGTTTAGAAAATACAGGCAAGGTGGCCTTGATAGTCGAAGAATGGCTGCTTTCTGAACTGTCATGTTACTTGTGTACCTCGACATGTTCATCGGCACACGGGCTCATTTGCGTACACTGCTACCGCTTGCTACAACAATGTACACGTGTCTAAACGACGGCGGCGAACCTTGCTCTATTGCTCGATAACGCTCTTGGACCGGATGATAATAGCGGCAGTAACAGTTATGGTGGAAATTGAATGACAGTTATTACGCCAAGCGTAGCCATTATTACAGACCGGGTTGCAGACCAGGATGCTGACCACGACCATGAAGCTGCAGACGAAGAAGTGCACTACGCTTCTATTCGTCAGCACTAGCGGGTGCGAGGCAGCCAGGACTTCCAGTATGATCTCCGGCACGATCAGCTGCGGTAGAGAAGGTTGACATTATCGGGCTGCTTGCCTTCTTGCGGCTGTGCAGTAAACGCGCCATCCTCGAACACAATACAGAGGCTAGGAGAGCATGTGGGACAAGCACTGGCTTTTAATTGTGCAATTTTAGATATAACACACCTACAATCAAGATACATTAAAATAGAAACGACGGAGCGAATCCTTTCAGTTCTGCTGCGCAACCAGGTAAGTGGCCACCTATGCTCATGAAGAGTAGGTTACGAGAATTTGTGTTCAACTTTCATAGTGAGCGTGAATTGTTCACCCTGTGAGAATTTCGGTTCTGCCCACCGCCGCTGTCAAGCTCAGGCTCATGCGACTTCTGTATAAGTTGACGACGTAAATAATGACAACGATGCCTCGTATAATACAAAAACATTATGAGTTACATGAGCCCAAAAACTCGGCGTTGGTGGGCAGGGCAAGATTTAACGTGCCTACACCAAAAAAATTTGGAGGAGGGGGAATCGGTCCTAGAGACTTGTAGTGACAAACAAGTGATCTAACCACTACTCTGTACCTTTGCCACACGAAAATAACCTGTTCTGAACAACAACTTTCGATGTGAGCCCCGTACTGCGTGCGGGCTTTGAGTGCAAACACATGATGGCTCTGCAGGGCGATAACATAATTCAACATGATACGTGTATTTATGTGTTAATAGAGCTGCCATAAAACTGAACTACTGTCCGGCCCCAGAGAAGTGGGTGGGCAGAAAAACTTTTGGGGCTACAACAGCAAACAGACGATAAAATTATTTAACCTAAACGAATGCCCCTTAGAAGTGGTTTGGTTCCTCCACATCGTAAACAGAATAGCCTTTTGGTCACGGTGGTACATTCCAAATCGTTCGGTGAGAACGCGCAACACATTCTTAGCCAACACCAAACCAGTCACTCTGGGCTGTAGTGGGTACATTCATCGCGTCTGAAAACAGTCCTGACGGTTTCGAAACGCAAAGAGGGATGTCCACCTCACCAGCGGCACGTTGTGTGCCTGGCAGTACATTTGCTTTCGAGGTTGTCTTGTTTGAGATGTTTCTGCGGTCTTCTGTCGGGATACCAGTAGGGAGGCATTGCGTAAGCTGCTGTGCAATTGTCCGAATTCATTTTTACGCCACGTCACGCTAGGTCATTCAATGCGTTCTAATAACCTTGGGCGGAGAAGCCAGTGGGGCTCTTCGATTTACACTCTCGGACTCACCGCGGATAGTCCGCGGGTAGTCCGAGGATTCCCCGAAGCTATAGGGATACATGGGAAAATCGAATGCCGGACTGCTTCTCGGGGAATCCGCGGTGAGTCCGAGACTATAAATCGAAGAGCCCCAGTGTGTAATGTGTGACGTCATTGCACGTAATCCGGTGCGGAGAGGCATCACAGCGGCGCTTGCTTGAAGTATTGCCGTTGCGGTACTTAATTGTGTCTAGTCGATGGTTAAACAGTTGCTTCGCCGGCGCTTGATCGCCCAGCCTCACCTTGTATGGCGGGCCAAGCTGGGTCATCTGCGCGTCCACTTCAGAGCAAGCGACAACGTCAATGCAATCCTTCAGTAAATATCGCTAGACGGCCAGCTGGAATATCTCAAGCAAATAAGAGTTTGGCGACGTGGTTCAGGCGCTAAAAACGGTCACAACAAAGGCGACAGGAAAAGCGCGACGTCATGTCGACCTTGTGGTGCTCGACTTTTTAACGCTTGAACCATGTCGTCAAGTTCTCACCCACTAGTCGAGCAGGAACTTCCCACAGCAAAGTTGGCTGCAGACATATCGGAGCAAAGGGAGGCAATATTAGCACGTAATAGAGACGCTTACCAAGAGATGAAGCGTGTAAAGATGGAAGCTACTGCAGCCGTCACCGCCGTTCAGCAGCACAAACAAGATGAGCCCATGAATACAAGCAACGCCTTTCGCTCGTGATAGGTAACGAGGTTTTTCACTGTCAAGCCTTAACCATCTTTCTTCTTTTCCGCCTTTTATCTGCCTGACACATGAGCTGCGGTGTCGCGTTCATTCTCTACACGTACGTGGTCAACATTAAGTTCTGAATTAACTTCACGCTGGTTTTATAGCCATTAAAAAAAAATTGTCCAATTACGATAAAAGCTTTTGTCAGTGTGTGTGAGATTTCGCAGCTCGTTAAAGATACACAGGTGGTCAAAATTAATCCGTAGCCCTCCTCTACGGCGCGCCTCATCGCCAGCGTTTTCTCCACGCGTTAAACCCTACAATCAATCGATAGCTATTATCAGAGGCAGTGACGAATATCCTGCCGAGAGAGGAGCTGTAAAAAACAAATGAGTATCGGTCAATGCCACAGAAAACACATTTTTCCTAATCTACGAATGTCTGCTTCAGTGCTTTTGATGGGGAAGTATTGTGACTTTCCCTGGCGAGATTTTGGTGCTACGTCGAGTGGGTGCCAAGCTTTTTACAGAAGCTAATTTTACAGACTTGTAGGTTCTCCGTGTGGACTTTCGAACAATAAATAAATTCCTAGTCCTTAGATCGATATACGGAACCACTGCCGTCTGAGCCCCCGCCATCACCTGCGATGCGATGCGATGAGGCTTTGAGGGGGGGGGGGGGGGGGAAGGTACGAGGAAAAGGCCCGAAACTGTCTGGCGAAGGGTGCCGACACCTTATCAGGCCTCGCCGTCACCTGCCCCCTCGCTTCTCCCTCAACCCTTGCTACGCCTGACAATGGAACAGACTGGAGACGCATGCATATTCGAATACCGGTATCCATCGTATAGGCCCCACCACGTGCCCTTATCAATGCCCAACCGGCCATACTCCCTATACGACTTGCCATCTTGTATAAGCATGCGCCGACCACCCGAACCCCCTTCCTTACCCTACACCGGAGCAAAGAGTGAGGGCAGACCAGGTCACAGCTAGAGACTAAAGAACATCTGATCTCCCGGGCTAGAGAAACCTCTTGTATCCGAGACAAAATGGACTCGCGGCTTTGGGAGCTGAGAAGAGGCCACTCAAGTTTATTTTTGTTGGCCCAAATGAAAAGGTTTTTCCACTCCCCCCACCCCCCCCCCCCCAACCGGACATATTCCCTTCGTAGAGATTGGGTGATGACAATAAAATGTGTCACAAAGTCGCGTCGATTCAGTGATTCTCATTTCGCTGCGACACCAATATTCCCATCCGACATACCCGTCTGGAAAATGCTGCGTAAAGATTGCGGCTTTTGTCAGAGGCTGACGGCGCACCCACTAATTACAATTGTCTCAATGTATTCTTATTCAAAACACGTGAGAAAATGTACGGACCCCCCTGTAAATTTCCTCTCTTCTTTCGATTTGACAACACAAAATAAATGAAAACAATTTAACGTATTTTCTGAAGGTGGCTGATTATTTAGCTTTACGTTTCAGTATTTATAACCATGCCGAAAATGCCACCATGGGGAGATAAAGTAATTAGATTCGAAAAGAAGTGGCCGCCGCAAAACTTGTAACCAGGCAAAATACGGACTTTGAAATATTAACTGGTTCGTGGATCCTCAGGGAAGTATGTGGATTAGAAACATTGAGACAGCGTAGATGAGACAGCAGTAGATGGCAACAGCGACAGGCACTTACAAACTTTGGCAGCATGGTGGAAATGAGCCAGAGGGAGTGGACGTGGCTCCAGAACTCCTGGTAGGGCACCGCGCTCATCGCCTGCTCCATTGTGCCCGCCACAAAGTGCGACTCTGCGCAGAAAGGCAGGCATGCAACGTCAAGATATGTGCCATAAGGGCAGCAACGTGTGTGCTTGAATGGCAGTCTAACACTACGACGCTAATTGTAGTTGAACATTTAATAAGTAGTTAAAGAGGGGTTGGAAGCAGACTCACCCTAAGTTTTTTGTCGTCGGCGTTATCCGAGACAAAATGGACTTAACAACAGTCATCTACTTTCTGCGCGGTAGTGTTGAGTTTCCACAACGGCTCCAGGAAATAGACAACATTTCTCTCGGGTATCTAGGTACATTTTCACCAAAAATCTTGTGCTTTCAAATGCGTCACTGGTGGAGCAGAGAAGGTGACATCCCCAATTTCCACTAACCACAGGGCTTCAAAAACGCATCTCCGAAATCGCCAGCAGTAGACATTTACAACTGTTACCGTTGTGTGCTTTAACTTTAAATATATACGCCTCTATTGGTAGCACTCGAAAAAATGCAAACAATGACGCAATATGAACAGGCCGTTATTTAAAGTCACAATAAGGGCGACTGCAACAATAATAAAATTTGCTAATAAGGTTCTGTAAATTCCGTTGCTGCACCGCTGTTTAAGTTCAAACACTTATCTGAGGAGCTAATCGCAAAAAGGACAAGAAACACGCCCTGGTACTCAACAACACAGCTGCCAAAAGAAACTTCCAGGGCAAGAAGAGTACGCAGAATACCACAGAAATAAGACTGTCCACGAAAGTCCGTTGCTCTTAATACCACCAAAACTAGAAGACCAAAGGAGGCACACGACATTAAAGTCCCTGAAGCCAACGCAAGTCTGTTGTTCAACTTGCTTGTCACTCGTCGTGTGGGTGGCATTGTTTCAGTATACAGCTGGCGCTAATGTCTGGAAATAGTTAGAAGGCGCCAATTTCAGTCGTATCTAAGTGTGACAGGCTTCCCCTTCAAAGAAGTGGGCAGTGTTTTGCAACTCAGGAGCAACTCGTTCTCCAGTAAGAAAAGTGCGGAAAGTTTCCCGGAGTAAGTGCAGTTTCCTGGTAATCCTCATTCCTTATTTCTCACTCAAACTAAAATATTTGTAAAAAGTATTGGGTCGTCGAAGAATTCCGTAAAATGTTTTCAAGCATCGTCGTGGCAGCTATCGGGGCCGGGAGATTTGGCTGTTCTAAATTTCGAGAATGTTTTAAAACTTCATCTTTTTTTCACCATATTTCTCCCGTTAACGTTGTAACCTGCACGACAGAAAAATAATTTAAGGCAAGTAACCAACATACTCAGGATGGATTCTTGAAACTAATATTTTTGTTTTGTCATAATACATCGAACTTCAGGTTTTCACATAATAATACGGATAATCTTTTACACTGATATTGCGGCGTTCAACTGTTTTAAATAATAATATCGTCGAAATATAACGAAATGGCTAAACGTGTGTAGCAGTGGTAAGGATCAAAGTAAATATGAAAATGATGGTAGCAAGTGCACCACGACCGACTGCTACTTGTCTACACAACATTTTTTCTCGTAAAGTACACGGCCCAGGGCGTACCGGAGCCAGTGACAAGCGTGGTGATGTCGATTTCGACGGTGGAGGACAGGTGGCCGAGGAACATGAAGGCGATGACCGTTCGCAGCCCTTTGCTCGCTGTGTCAGCCACCAGGACAAAGGCGACATCTCTGTGGAATTCCCAACAGAGGAAACAAGGAAAGAGTAACCAAATATAAGGTAGCAATCCACGAATGCGTCAGGCTGAAGAAAATCATGGTGTTTTCTCCATACCTTACATTCTTGTTTACGTGAGTATATTTCTGCTGTTATCATCGTCGCCACGTAGCCTGTCTGGCGTTATTCCACTTTTCCCCTCTACTCCGTAACCTGCCCTCATATCGAGACAAACCAATCCCGATTAGCCCAACTGAAGCCTTAAATAAGGGTGCAATATCATTTGCTTACTATGACCACGTAGTACACTTTTACAAAGCATCTAATTCGGCTGGCCACATGACGTCACTCAGCTTTATGTCGTGCTGTGCCATACTGGAAATCATTTCCCATATGCTCCGCGCTGCCCCCCAGCGTGTTATTTTTCCTCTCGTTAACATTTATAACGGCTTGTTTTGGGCTTTTGCCAACGAAACATTTCTTAGACAAAATGTTCCCTAAAATTGCACTCAGTCAACGTGTTCACGCTTCCTCCATTCTCGTGTCACCACTACTGCATTATGTAAGTATATACCGTCACCCGTTCTTTCAACCGGCCCCAAAAGGGGACGGTGACGACCACGAAGCGGCTCAGTATGCAGCGTCTTCTGCGGAAAGACGGCCTGTCAAGTTTGAACTACGAAGACACGTTCCGTGCTCTCGTTATCTTCATTCAAAGACGTGGAACTCGCTGCTGGAACCCACTGCTCAAGCTCTTCCGAAAAGGCTCGGGTTTTCCCTACACATCTGGTGACCTCCCACGATCCAAGACTCGCAGCAACCACGTATTTGTAATACGGAGCAATATGACTTCATGATGTATGTTTGTATATATTCATGTGTGTATGCATGTACAGGTCCGCGCAGAAGTAAACGGAGCACGGGAGCGGTGGCCGAACTGCATCGCTGCGCCGCGTATAGGCGCCGACGGGAACCATGGAGCGCCGGTCAAAGAGTGTGTTCGCACTGCCCCCTCCACCCTATCTGATATGTTTAATCGCCCCTCACTGGCGTGTCATGCTGGGCTAGACGGTCTTCAAAAGGCAGCGCTGGGCTATAGAGGGGCGCTGGTTGCATTGCCGCTCGCAGGCGTCAGCTGCGACTGAATCCGCTGCTCATGAGCTGGACGATGCGGCGCGCGCCGGAAACGTGCCTTGTTTTGTTGCGCGCTGTAAAGGGCGGCATAAAATTGTAGGCCGCTGCGATTGGGCATAGCATGCCATTGCGGTATAATTTATTGTAAGCCGGCAAAAAAATTGCCCTGGACAACATAGAAAGCACATTCACAGACATTTTTGTTGTTCAGAAAAAAATCTCGCTTCCGGTATTTCTTTTTTGATTTTCGGTTTGTCCCAAGTTCTTTCTGCCGGTCAGTCCAGGTCTTTTCTGAAGATAGGGAAATAAAGAATGTCCATGCGGTGGAAATTCGGTATTAGAGAACACGGTAAAGATAAGGTACAATCATTGCCTGCTATTACAGCGGGCCTCATAGGGCGCATATTTTGTTGTCGCATTAAAACCGACGTAGTTAAGTTTAACGAGCACCTTATATCAGCTAAGAAAGTGTTGCAGATTTAAATAAAATTCCGCATTAAATTGCAAGTTGGCTTCACTGCAGGACCTCAATGTCTTGCAAAAAAGCGCCATTAGGGCCCCAAAATGACCGATGCCGAGTATAGTCGTCATGATCGATGACGACCATACTCGTCATCGGTTAATTCGGTACAAAATTTTATGACGGCTATCACCGTCAACCGGAGCGAAAGGGTTAAGCGACAACAACATATGCGGCCTTCGAGGCCCGCTGTAATAGCAGCAACATTTGTACCTATTCTTTACGGCGTCCTCTAATACAGAATTTCCACCGCATGGGCATCCTTTCCCCCTTTCTTCAGAACAGACCTGGACTGACTCACCTCAGAAATAACTTGGGACAAACTCAAAATTAAAAAAAAAAAAATGTCGGAAGCGAGATTTTTTTTCCCGAACAACAAAAATGTCTGTGAATGTGCCTTCTATATTGTCCAGGGCAATTTTGTTGTCGTATTACAATAAATTATATCGCAATGACATGTTATGCCAAACCGGAGCGGCATACAATTTTATGCCGCCCTTTACAGCGCGCAACAAGGCACGTTTTTGGCGCGCGCAG
This sequence comes from Haemaphysalis longicornis, assembly GCF_048455015.1. Taxonomy (NCBI): domain Eukaryota; kingdom Metazoa; phylum Arthropoda; class Arachnida; order Ixodida; family Ixodidae; genus Haemaphysalis; species Haemaphysalis longicornis. The sequence goes on from NW_027526274.1 coordinate 498,076, forward strand.
CTTCGTCCAGCTCATGAGCAGCGGATCCGATCGCCGCTGATGCCTTCGAGCGGCAATGCAACCAGCGCCCCTCTATAGCCCAGCGCTGCCTTTTGAAGACCGTCTCGTGCAGTATGACACGCCAGCAAAGCGGCGATTAAAAATATCAGATAGGGCGGAGGGGGCAGGCCGAACACACTCTTTGACCGGCGCTCCATGGTACCCGTCGGCGCCCATACGCGGCGCAGCGATGCAGTTCGGCCACCGCTCCCGTGCTCCGTTTACTTCTGCGCGGACCAGTACGTGTGCGTGTATGTATGTATGTATGTATGTATGTATGTATGTATGTATGTATGTATGCATGCATACATGTATGCATGCATACATGTATGTGTGTATGTATGCATGCATGTATGTATGTATGTATGTATGTATGTATGTATGTATGTATGTATGTATGTATGTATGTATGTATGTATGTATGTATGTATGTATGTATGTATGTATGTATGTATGTATGTATGTATGTATGTATGTATGTATGCATGCATTTATGTATGTATGTCTGTATGTATGCATGTATGCAGGCACGCACACACATGCATGCAGTTTACAGATGTAGATGTTGGCTCTGTATATTTTCTATTTATGAATGCAATTGACGAGATATTCATGGTGGGATGATACCGGCATACATCTGCAAAAACGAAACTAACTGCCTCTGGTGAAATGCATCCACCCTGGCATCCGCCCGTTGCGGATGTGTATTCACCAGTCACTAATTATGATGCTGCCCTTTACGGTTGCAATAATCAAATTTGATCAATTGCCCATCTTAGCGTGAAATAAATTAAAGCACAGATGTTTGCCTCTGTAAGTAGTTAGAGACAAAGTATGCGACAAGGTAGAATAGAAAAAGATTTATGGTCGGCCGGGCAACGTTTTAACGACGTAATGGCGAAGTGATATCAACGTGCCCGGCTATTTGGTCGAGATGACAACCACGATGGTAATTGGCTGTGGAAAAGTCTTCTAAAAACTACTGCGACATCTCTTTTTAGCGCTAGAACCAAAAAAGTTGAGGAAAAGTGATATCCGAAAGAAAATATTTGTGGTACCGGTTGATTGTAATTTTCTTTACTTCCCATGCATGAGCTTTGTCAAAGGTGTCAAGTTTTTCGAACATATCACCAAATTACCATGTAGAACCAGCATTTACAATATATGTTAAACGTAGGTGGAAAAGCACAGCCACAAAACAAGAAGGCAAGTTTTTTTGCTAGACGAAAACAGCCAACTTGCAACCAAATACAAATTGTGAACCAATGAGAGTGATCTGTCGTAGCTGTCCATATTGATCGATAGCAAATCCAATTGATCCAGGTTTGCCTTGTCTCATCTCTTTATTGCGACATGCTTTGTGCATGCAAAAGCAGCGTACGACTTACGTGCACCCGCGTTTTTTTGTCTACTTGCACCGTGCATGCGCCTCGCGTATTGCAATTTTAACTTTGTGAAGGTGTGACAGCGCATTTGTTCCTACTTATGCGCCATTTCGTTGTTATGTTGCTTGTAGCCTACAACTTTGCCATTTTTGCGGAGGTAGACTGAAGTTACTGTGGGGGCAACAAGACGCTCAACCCCACTATTTACCTGGTGCCCATTACGTTGTCACGTGCTACACGTTACTAAATTAATTCTATCGGCTTTATTCAAATTCTGTGACAATCGAAACAGGCCAGATTGGCTTTTTGGAATGCGGATTTTAACTACAAAGTTGGTCGCTTAAATGACTAGTTATTTGCGAATATCCTGGATTTGCACCGATATTTGGGTGGAAAATAGGATCAACAGACACTTGCGAAATTGCAGAATAGCTCGTAAAAAATTGGGCCCATCTCCCCGCGAGGGGGACTCGAGTAAATGCGTCGCTTAGGGGGTGGGTGTATTGCGTTAACGTTTAGTGTTTGGGGAGTTGGTGGTAGTGAATGCGTTGTATCAGCAGCTTCTTGACGTAGTTTGAATGAGTCAAGGACATAAGGCGCGTTCGTAGCCTCCCATTCTGTTTCGGCTTTGTGGCGCAGTGGGTAGAGCACCATGTACATTGCGTTCCGCCCGCAGGGTCGAGGGATCGAAACCAGGCGCCGGATAGTATTTTTCTTATATGGTGTAGGGGGAGGGGTGCGGACTACGACTACTGACGTCAACGCGGGTGACATCGTGAGTTACTGAAATGCTCTGCATTTAAAAATTTGTTCTTCAGTTTGGCTAGGGTGCTTTTATTGCGACAATGCTATTTGCACTGCAGAGGACCTTTCATCAAACTTTAGAATTAATCTTTGGGCATTCGAGGGATCTATCTAATCTAATAACTAGTTTTTTGTTCGTAGGCAGCGTTTCGGGCGAAAAAGACGCCTGTGTGAAATGTAAATGGGCACAGCTTCAATCAAAGCGACAAAAATGCGGCCATACTCTTGGTAGATGTTTTGGAAGTGGTTGAACCTCGCGATGCCCAGGTACATTGTGCCGGTCACACCCACGCTCTCGAGTGACACGTACAGGGCGTCTGACCACATCTGTGAAGATGAGAGGTGATAGTTATTAACCTTTTGGTGCCCAAAGCCATATTTTTAACATTGTAATGATCGCAAGGGGCTACAGATATCATAAATATGAAGTCAAAAAAAAAAACTAGGTTTATTACATATAAAGTTGTACGTAACGAAAGGTAAGAATTAGTTGTAGTCAATTACATTTTCTTGTAAATTGGTAATATAATGAATTACTTTATCGGAACTGCAACGTTTTGGGTAATTCAGTTACATTTTCTTGTAATTTATTACCGGTAATCTATTCTATTGTTGTTGAAATACCGTTACAACCAGTTCCTGCGGTAGTTCTCGTCCAGAAAAACTCCCACCTCCCCTCGCGGGAACCCCCGTGTAGACGCGACGCAGAGGGTTCACGGTGCAGCGTTGGACAGCGGAGCAGCGGCGCTAGAACGATGTAGCGGAGCGGCGCAAACAGCGCGTTTTATAACGCGCATAACGGCGAGGGGACGCGCCGGCGCCAGTGCGTCTGCCGCGGCTATGACACAACACAATCCACTTTAATTCAATCCAATCCAAATCCAATCCAATCCAAGCCAAGCCAATCCAAGCCCATCCAATCGAATCCAATCCAATGCCCCTCGCGAGAGAGTGTTCGCTATCGGAGAGGAGAGGGGTGAGCGGAGGAGGGCGCAGCTGGCGCGGCGTGGAGAATGGGGGAGGGGCGGACGTCCAAGACGACGACGACACCGGATGCAGGGACAAGGCGGGTGAATGAGATGCGGTCGCATATAAAATATGCGACCGCTCTGTAGGGACCATCCATCACGTCACATGTCACCGCAGCTTAGCTGTCATAACACCCAACACGGCAGCTTCCATAGTTAGCACGGAGGGAATGCCGCACGAAGGTGCGCCTAACTGCCCGGCTCGTATCTCTTTCCGTAGTTTCCGTCACTGGTGCTGTGTCGCCATCTATAGAGGCCTCTCGCAAGGTGCAACAACACGTGAGCAGCGACATTCGTTCTAATCAAGAAACTATTTTTAAGAGCAGAGCTAAATGTTTAGACGGACACAATACTACCAGAAAACCCCAAAGAACCAAGAATAAAATGTGGTTAGGGTGGTTCCGGAAATCGAACCCGGAATTCTTTACGCCGTGAAACCAGCAATCTCACCACTGGGCAACCCAAACGCCCGAAGGGTACGGGTTAGCTGCGGTAGGGAACAATAACATGTGCAGCCAATCGGAAAGAAAAAAAAGCGATCCCCGCAGTTCGAGTCGAACACAGGTCCCCCTCGCGTTATGAAACTGGCATCTAATATCTAGCTGACTGAGCTATCATCGCGTCTCCAGCTCACAGCATTACCTTTGGGTTCTTATCGGGCGTGTTGGCTTTGGACTTGGCTGCGAGTTCTAGCGCGGGCTAATGCGGTCCGCTTTAAGAGGAATGTGAAAGCTTTCGGACGAAACGGAACGGGCATGCCCGTAATAGAAAACTGCGGGCGGTAAGTTTAGGGATAAATTTCAGGTGATGACATATGGAGCGGAAACTTCGCGCCTTACTAAACATCTTGAAAGCAAAATCAGGTCGGCTCAACGGCATAATGGAATAATGATCGGAGTAACAGTTGAAGACAGTAAACGAGCTTCCTTGATTGGTGAACAAAGTAGGCTTCAATTCTTTTTCAAATGAAAAAGATATAGACTTGGGCTGGCCACGTAACTAAGCGCAATCACAATCGGTGGACTACCAGGGTGACATAGTGGACCACCGAGAGACGGGTTTAGAAAAAGTGGAAGAGGAAAAAGAGGAAGCATGGCTTATGGTTCAATTGGTAAGCATATGTAAACTTAGCATTGCTACTATCGGTAATACAAAGAAATTGCACAATTTCGCCTACATGTAATGAGCCCATCGAGCCACTGGGCTTGATGTGAGTCGACACGCATAAACAAGTTTTATTTTTTCAGCGGGCAAAACTAGATGCTTCCTTTTTTGCTTTTTAAAGGTACACGTACCTTCGTTTGTAACCCGACAGCAATAAATGTCTAAAACTCCACCGATCCTGGGAGAAAATTAATGTTTGGGTTGTTACTCTTGAGGAACGCTGGACTTCAAAGGATTAACGGGACATGTTCGCATGTTTTGTGTTCCAGAAAGTTTTATGAGTTGTAGTCAAGCCCTACGTGGACCTAAATGACAGCAATAAAGCTGATTAAGGTGAGACTTTGGGCGGGTTGGTATTTCATTGAACTAACGCTTACTGCGAGAACAACAGGACCAAGGGCGAAGAGTGACGACAAGGACAAGCTCTTGTCCGTGGCGGCCACTCTTCGTCCGTCGTCCTGCGTGCGCTGTAAGGATTAGTTCATTACAGTAATTAGGCGATAGCAAATCTACTTGAAGAAACTTGGGTGCGCTTTAGCACTATAAAGTGCTGAAGCGGAAAACCCGGCAAACACGAACGTAGAAATTATGAGCCATTCCACTCTGTGAAGGCAGATGACCAGCGATGCTTTTTAGCACATGACGTACAGGTGAATCTGACTTTTGCTGAAGGTTATGAGCAAAAGTTTGTGATTCCTAAGAAGGACTAATGAAGACAGGCATACACTTTTATTATGACACCACTGAAGTTGAGAATGGCGCCTAGTCACAACTAATCTGCTCGAAATGCATCTTTCACCAGGCGCGAAACATTTCTCGTTTACGTCATGTTTGGATCTTGCGAATTGTCCCTATACTTTTAAAGTATTTACTAAAGATGCATATTCAAGAAGTGACCCCGTTGTCCAAATGATGTTTTCAATGGCGTGTGAGTTTGGAGGTGATCGCGGGATCATAGAACACAGGCGTGGACCTTCGCTTTCCAATGCCTGCGTTATATAATGTCTCGCACTTCAGACACGGTGCTTTGGGAGCTAGAATTGCTAGTCCGGCCAATGAACAAAGACTGAGGCAAAGTTGGACTTGTTTTGACCTTACGTGCAAAATGGAGTGTTGATGCCTTTATACGAAACTAACTACAAACTAGAGTGCGGAATTCACATGTCATAAACACAATGTGTAGGGTAGGCATGTTATATCAGCGGCAGAAAGTAATGTACTTTATTTTCATTTGCCCTTTAATAACCTTCAATTTGCGCAAAGAAACTCTACAGCATATACTGCTTGAGTGAGTTAAGTTCCTAATACATTTTTCTAATTACCCGAAAATAGCGCTGGTTCTGTGTCATGAGCCGAGGACTCGTAGAAGCGAAATTAGGGATGGAGTTTGTGAGAGGAATGTAAAAAACAGCGCAAAGGCCACCAAAAATGTTTGGGAGGCGTTTCTCGCAGAACCCAGAGAGAAAGAAGCAGGAAGATAAATTGGGGATCAAAAGAAACAGGGCAGGACCAACGGCAAAGCGCAAAATAAACGAGAGAAAATGACTACTAAAACTCCAAACGTGTGATTTTTGAGCGCCTCAAAATAGCCGAACCGAGCGAAAATCAGCCGCTCCATTGGATGTCTAGCGAAGCTCAACTTACACAAACGCTTGAACAAATGTACAAATTCTTGTTGTGAATCATGTTAGTAATGCCGATGTCTTTTAAATTATTAATCACCGCTAGAGAGCCAAGAATCGGAGCTTGACGCATTCGTTGGTGATGGAGGATTATATATGGACCGTTTAAGCACAGATTCTTTCCACCTCGCACGCTGAATGGTTTCCACACCTCGGGCCTCTGGCAGCCCTGACTATACGGGACCTGCCCTACGACGACGTAAAGCTAAATTCAGAATGACCGGCGTCTTGCCGACTTCAAACAGGTGAGTCGAAGCAAACACGCACGCAAACACCGAAATGTTGACACAGGAATGCCTCACACTTTTGCATGAATTAGGGTCCTGGGCTTTGCACCACCACAGTTGCTAACGGAAACGAAAAATCATCTGAACCCTAGCTCGAAACAGCTTCGCTGTAAAACCATTGGCAATGGGACAATCCTACGAAGGACGGGAAGAACCAGAAGAGAGCTCACCAATCCTAGGATGCCCCGCATGTTGATTAGGATAACCAAATGTGTCGCTAAAAAGGGAGATCCCACAGGATGATCATGAAATGACCCGAAAGCGAAAATAACTTAAAACACAACGAAGTACAGAAATAAAGTTACCAGAAGTGCGTGCAGGAGGCACGAGGCGAGGCGAGCGGAGACATGGCACCGCGTTCTTCCCTGATATACGGCGTCATGATTTGATGTCCTCCTGCCCCAGTTTTTACACCATTGTCCTTAGCAGCGACAACCAGGGAACGTGGCTGCAGATATCCAGCCATCTCCAGATATCGGAATGATGACGATTTAATTCATACCGGTGGCACATGCCATGACACCCTGACCCACACTAAACCCTCATCACGACGCAAACGTCGCCACATGTGTGTGCCGTTCAGCACCGACACAGTAGTAAGCCATGCAAAGACACCGTTAAAGGGACTCTTGTGAGCTACTTGACGCCCTGAAACATCGACTCGGCAGGAAGCAATAGGGTAACGCGTGTAGTAGTTGGATTTTATTAAGCTTATTACTAAATGTGGAAACCCCGGAAACAACTGATTGTATCTATCTCTCCTTCAAGCTCAGCCGGGTCAAGCGAGCAAAAGCTCTTCGCTGGTCGCTGCGCCAAAAGAAGCGCCAGCGATCACGCTTCGGCAGGCGACTGAGCCAATTCGCGAACCCGAAGGAAACGCAGCTGAGCACGCTTCCATCGCCCGCCTAAGCAACGTTGAAGGCAGTGCTTAGGGTACGCGTTTGAACAGCTTTCTGGCCATGGAGTCGACACCATAGGAGTCGGGCAGTGTTGTCAGCCCTAATAACACAAACCACAATCACTAAAACATCTCGCGTGGCCTTGCGAGACTTAACGCATCTCGTTTGTTGGTGCGGAGAAATAATCCGAAAAACATTTTGTGAAAGACGAATTCGTAACGGCAAGCAGTAGAAGCTTTGCATTACATTTATTTACCCATTTACGGAGGATTCCTGAATTTGTTTTGCGTCACCGTGCGAAATTTGGAGGTCTAGGTGTTGGAAAGTAGATCTTTTTTAGGGTACAAGTCAAGCGTTTTGTTGCGGCGGGGGCGAAACTTCCCTGGCTCCCCATCCCCTTCATCAGCTGCGTAGCCCACAGCCCAACGACGTGTGACTTAGCTGAGAAAGGAAGAGTGGAAAATTTGCGGGAGACCTCAAGGTACGATATGAGGTGTTTATATAAAGTACACAGGACGCTAACACGACAAAAAGAATCAAACAAATTCGTGCTTTTTTAAGCGCACTCTTATTCCTATTTCTTGATTTTTTCGTGCTCCTATATTTCAGAATAACTCAGGGGAGTGTGGAATGCGACAAATGGCTGACATTGGTACAGTAAAATCTCGATACAACGAATTTCAATGTACCGCTAAAAATAGTTCATTATTTTCAATATTCATTACAGTGAAAAAATAAACAATGCGCGGTAATAATTGTGAACGTAAAAAAAAAATCTCCCTTTACTGAGAACACGTGCACAATCGCGTTAGCGTTTATTTGACGAAATCGGTGATCTTTGCCCGACGTGTGCCACTCAACTGCTCGAAGACGAACGATTCGAAGCTGTCCACGTTCTTGTGCACTGCCTTGGTGGTATTGGTTTCTGGTGGGGCCGCTTTCTGGAAGGAGTGGGGCAGCTGGGTGATTTTTGCCTGTCCTTCAAAATTGTTGCAACCATGTATGGTTCATTCCCCACTCCTTCGAGGTGTAGATTTGTTTCTTCCCAACGTCTACTTGAGGAAGAATGTCCACTTTTTCCAGCGAAGAAAACTGCCTCCGTTTCTTTTTCGTGCTGTTTCTGGAGCTCCTCGCACACGTAGAAACAAAAACAGGCGTATGACTAGCGTGCCGACGTAGCTGCGTAGCTGGACTACGGAACAAAGGCGGCGACAGAGGCTATCATGGCGGCGAGACACCCCCAAGCGCAGCCGAGGGCGCTAGAGCTAACGCGCATTTAGTGTGCTGATAATAATAGTTGCACGTGCCCGCCATTAGTCGTCGTTCACACCAACACGAGAAATTTCGTACTCACGCAATTCATTATTTTGAAGTGTTGTTTTATATAAGGAAGATGAAATTCGATGCGTTATTCTGAAATAATCGGTGTTCTGAAATTCGTAGTTGTGAAATATTTTTACACAGAAATTAATGGGGATTTGGCAGGGGATTTTCAAAATGTCGTTAATCTGAAAAAATTGTTAATATAAGGTTCGCTATAACGGGATTTGACTGTAGCTGCGTATCTCTGTTGCGTACGCACGTAACTGCAAATTTTACGTATGGTGTGTTCACAGTTCAGTAAATAGTTGAGAGTAAGTGCTTGTCCTGTGTATTATAATTTTTTGTCTACCGTTGGAGGTATTGTGTAGTTGCTGAGAGCGCTAGAGGAAACCTAAACCAAAATAAACACGGGGATGGCTTTTTTGAAGTCATACCCCTCAATTTTGTACCTCGATGTTGGCCAGAGCACTCCAGTCGGCGTAGAAGACCGAGAGAAGACCCCCGAAGGCGCCGGTCAGAGTCAAAGCACGGGCAAGGAGTACCACGCCTGTCGTCACGTGCAACAACAGCATCGCGTAGAAGAACTGCGTAGAAGCAGAAACAGCAAGGGCCGCGATGACTGGCATGCAAACGCTGCACCATGCCTGGTGGTGTCAAAGAACAGGGCAAGAAGGGCCTAACAAACCTTATAACCCACGATGCCTTAGGTATGTATAATCCGGACTAGTGTTTAAAGGCTTTTGAACTTTTGGTCATATTCGGAGGACAACTGTCGCGCTAGCATCGCCTTATCACTTATTATGTCTGCACGCAATGTCACGGTGTAAACAAAAACTTGCACATATGGACGTTACCTTGAATTATATCAACGTTTAGGGCAGTGGGTTTTCATGTCGGTGTATTGGCCGTAATTCTCAGCGTACAAACTAGTTTTGGCAAATTGAATGTGGCCCTCATGAATTGCCGTGTTATTCGACTCTTTTTAAGGCCAGTGATTTGTGCGGAGCCTTCGCCTAGAGTATAGCACTGCACGCAGCAGCAACGCTCCACTCGCACGTAATTATTAAGGCCGCAAAATTGATTCCTCACGCAGAAGCCACGTTGCACAGTTTCTTTATTTTCATAATTAGGGCCTTCTTAGCCAGGGGAGTTATTTTTTGTTATTTGAACGCGCACTATAGCATACTCCATGAGTAATAAAAACAAATTTATTAACTGTAATGTAACTACATTTCTAGTTTATTTCATATTTTTTGTCTCTACAGCAGCGATGAGATAACCGCTGCAAGGTCAGCCACATTGAATGTGAGTCCACATAGTAGCGACTTCGCCAAGGAAAGACACACCGGGATATTCTAGTGCAGTGACTCTTCTGTGTTTCCCGGGCAGAAAAAGAATGCTTTCACAACAGTGCAAGGCAATATGCAAGCCTCCGCGAGCTGATTGCATTAAAAACAAGCACACAGCGAATTATTCTTTCCCCCGCCACTGATTCCCTCTGACAGGGCTTGTAGATTCTGTTACAGAGATTGTGACAATGTTTTATCACCTTACATGACGTACAGAGAGCTCTAAAAAATGCAGAGTGTGCGTGTACTAACGCTCGCGTATACGCTTGCTACGGCATTCCTACCATCACTGTCATAGTCATAACGACCTCACTTTTACGTGCCCTGCATTCATGGATGATATTAAAAATATATTGGCAAGAGGATACAGCTGCGGTTCCTCCCCCTGGAATATAACAACAATATATACCGCTAAATGTATGAGTACTGAAACTTAAATCCTGTGTATATTTTGCTCATGGCTCTAACTCTAAATATGCGAGTCAGGCAAGTTCAGCGCGAACATTTGTTAGTTGCGCATGAGTCTTCACTTTAATTGAATGCTGCAACCGTCTTCGCTTATTATAACTTGCGAGCATGTACCGGAGTGGAACCACGGAGCCTGATGGGGAAGTAGTCCTTAAATTGCACTTGACAAATTAACCATAGTTATTAAAACTCATGTTAGAATGATGGCTTGCGGTTCATCTTTTTCTCTGAGCGCGAAGGTTAATAGAGCCGATGCACGCCATAGCGCAGGCTTTCTTCACAAGGCCAATTGACAGCAACACGAAAGAGAGCTCATGTGGCTGAGTGGGCATTTTATTCGTGTACTTGGACGAAGGAACCCCTTCAAGCGGTGATGATCATTATGTGCAGGTGGTGATGCCGAGGTCATCGCAGCAAGCACTTATGGAGGAGCGTCGGTGATTTCGGGAAGAGCACAGCAAACGTAGTCAAAGTGTCTCACATAATTTTCTTTTTTAACAGCAGGCTTGTTTAAGCTTCAGCTTGGTACGTTGGTGTTCGCAAAAGTATACCAAGATAAAAACTGACCGCGTATCTACTCCTTTCGTTGCAAATGTCGTCAAAAGATGATAGCCTTTCTAGGCATTTGCAAGGAAATGCCCCCCTTTGCTTTTCCGCTCACCTCTAATGCTGTTCTTGTTCCATCACGCTCATCCCGAGGTAAGCACACTAAATGTTTGCTCAAGGCGATTTGAATTTACCGCGTTCCACTGCTACAGGCCGAGTTCCTCGATGCCAGCGCAACAGTACGGCGGAGACGCGCGTCAATCGCGACGGCCGACTTCAAGGTTTATAGAATCGCATTGCCGTGCTCCACGCGTGTTCCAAGAAGAACGTGTAACCTAGCTTGTGGAACCTTTCGTTGCTGTTGCCGCGAGATTTCTCATATGCCACCACGAGGTGGCCCGGCCAACAGCAGGTGGCGGTTTTCTACAGTAGATGTAGAATATCATTTGCTATGAAAAAACCATGCATCTATGAATTTTTAAATAAAGGAACACTGTAAATATTCCTTGTGAATTAATTTCCGGTCTGATATTTGCGTAATGTCTTGTTCATGTTCAACAAAGTTGACAAGTAGGAACATATAAACCGGGCTTACACGCTGACGTTTGGTTTTGAGTATATAAGACTATTGAGCAGTATACATTTTACTTTGGCCGGGTGGCTGATTCGAGTCACAGACAGACATACAGACAGACCAAAATTTCTGGGTTTAAGTAGCCCAAAAATGACTCGTTTTTAGAAACCTCCGGCGCGAAGCGCTCGTCAGTATACACACTAAACTTTTTTACGCCCTTTTGGCCAAAAAAGGTGTAAAATAATTGAAAAAAGGGTGTTGGGAGGCCCTCACACCCTTTTTCTTGAATCTCCACACCCTTTTTCGTAGCTCTCCACCCTTTTTGCGTGAAAAAAAGGGTGTTGACCAACCTCAACACCCTGTTTTTAGGAAGGGTGTTGAAAGGGTGTGGGAAAGGTGTTCAGTTCTTCATTGATTGAGGCCATGCATGCAATATAATTTCAAAAAGACATCCCATTGCACCATCCTCCCAACCTCGTCAAAAATTTTCAAAAGAAAAAAAAAAAGCTGCCAAATTCAATAAAAAGCATCGGCAGCACTGACGTTGAAACAGGAAAAAATATCAGCCCTTGCTTGTTACGACTTCGACAGAATAACACTCCCCCTCCCACTTTTTGTTTTCTACAGCCTTGCACGGAGCACAGCACAGCCTTGAACTGTGACATCTGTATCATCATTCCGTCGTTCCCTGTTCCTCTCCTGCCCCACCAGCACAATCATAGCCCTCTCTGACAACAGTCATTCTCGTCACTCAGTGGAGTTATAACGTACTAGCAATCACAATTTTATTCCATTCTTATTGTTAGCGACCGTAAATATTGTGTACAAATGCAATAAACAGACCACATAGTTTCTCCTGCAGAAACAACGTTGGAGAACAAGGCAGATATCAAAAGAAAACAAAAGTTGGGGAGGTAGGGGCATGAAATCGGGCGCTAAATAAACAGACGCCAAATAATAATACGATTACTTACACTAGAACACTGCCAAATTTCATTGCGCAGTGTTATCTTACTATCTGCTGCTTTTTTTAACGTTCAAATCGAGCGCCAAAAGCTTCAGTTCGCGTTTTGTGTTTGTAAACTTTAAATATCTAAGCTTCTTTATTATAATACACACAATAAATAATAAACCTAAAGATTATGTTATATTCAGTAAAAGAGGCAATTATTTATTGTTGTCGTTTTAATTTGTTTACGCAACTCCCTGCCAACGGCCGATTCCCTGAGTACGGCGCGCGGCGGCGTGGCCGGATTCCGGAACAGATACCCCGTGACCCGTCTTACGTGTTTACAGTGGTGTGCGGTTAAACAAGCGCAGTTATTATGATTAATTGGGCACCTCGTCGTCTTCGGTTGTGTCTGTCGTGTTCGACTTCGCGATGGAGTATTTGAGAACAACTTTGCCACCTGAAGACGGCTAATTTCGTTGGCGCTTGCCTCTGAACGTCGCTCGCTCTTCTGCGTCGGCTCCTCTCGGTAAGCTGTCTCGTCACATTTGCCGCCTTTCTTGTCACTGGATGTCGTTTGTAGCTGTCATCGCCGCTTTAAGAATTCGTTAACAGGAGCACGCGTGTGTGAATTGTTTAACTGAACTGGCGAGGTTGAACCTAGAGGGCTCGTCTCTAGAAAGGCGATGTGCGAAAGATTGTGGTGCTTGCATTGAGCGCTAAACACACTGGCGCTCAGTAACGCCGTGGCGCTCAGTAACTCAGTAACGTTTCCCATTCCGCAGCACTATATTTGAACAGCTTCAGAGTTCACCACTGCGAACCACGTCTTACGCGTAGTTTATCAGAACACGGGCGGCTACTCCTCTAAACTGTGCTGCGCAGCGTTTTCGGCTTCGTTGATCACCGCAGTCGTTTGTGCCGTGTTGGGAATTGCGAGGGAGAATCGTTTGCGAGCGAATGTGCGCGCCTCGCAAGCTTCGTTGCGTTTGCGGCGAGCCACCTCACCATGTGTACGGTGCCGCGGTACGCGGGCAGTGATTTTGGCTGAATGTTGTGTTGCCCGAGACGTAACATTCGTGCACCTAATCATTTCCATTCTTGCATGTGTGGTAATCATGTGTCATCCCGTTTTAGACCTCTGGACGGTCTGAGCACATCACGTCCCTCCATTCAACCGGACAAGAGCCACAAGCATTGTCAACAGTGTTTGGCCGCCAGAACGTAAGTTTTCAAACACAGTTTTGGTAGCACAGTGGGCTATCATACTTGAATATTGTTCGATCACTTGCATGTACAAGTTCTCTCCCCCGTAACAATTATTGGTGTTTCATGCATAACCTAACATGTAGGCGCTCAATGGCAACCTTTATTGTTAATTTCGGAAAACTCAGTTTCACCCAAAATCATAATGTGGGCGTAGCAGTTAATCACCATGTATACGAACTTCCTGGTGTTAGTCATGTTTACGGTGAAGCCACATTTCTTAGGTGGTGACACAAAAATGTTATTACCTTTGTAGTTTAGTCTTCGATAAAGCCTTACCAGTTCTGTTTTCAGCTATTTTTTGGATGTTTATCATGTGAATTGACAGTCCTTGCAGTCCACTTTTTCAAATAGTTATGTAACTGCCTGTACCATTTAAACATGCCTGATTGGGGTTCTGAAGGCTGCGATTTACGCACGCTAGTGCTGTACCGCCAATAAACAAACATCCTTCCACAAAGAAAAAGATTTGAAAAATGTAAAGTATCCGCAGCATTATTCTTAACTGGAACATGCTAATTGTTAGGCCTGGGGCTTTTCCTGAAAGCACTGTGGATGTTATGAGAGAGGAAAACCACTCAAACACATCTGCCAAGGCCGTTGCTGCTCCAAGATGCGTGCAAGCATTGAGTCTTCTGAGCAATACATTACACCCTTTTTTTTAAACAACCGACGTGCATGCTGAACGTACTCCTGATTGGGCGTTTGCCAGGCGCAAGGAATTTTTTTTCGGGGGGGGGGAGCCGTGGTCGACCAAAAGATGGGACGGGGAAATATGTAGGCAAGGCATCTTGCGCGTTGTTTTGCAAACGATGCTTGAAATAACTGACTTTAACATGCGATTTGTGTATGCTCAACGCTAACTGTAAAGCCCACCTTAAAGGAGCCATGAAGAGAAAATGCAAGTTGGTTTTATTCGAAAGATTTCGTGTTTTATAGTGCCCCCAGCGCTTGTCTGGATACAAACGGTGCTTTATTCACTGAGAAATTAAACAATTTAGGTTAAAATTTTGATTTTCCCGCTCAATCGTGCGTTTTCGTGGTCCCAAATGACATCACAGGAACCGACCGCTCTGCAGCCTAGAGTACCTTCATTCACGCATCCGCCGTACAGGGCAGAGACACGTATACGCTGGCGCCGCCATTTTCGGTTGCTCGCTCGCCGCCGAAGCAAGTCATTGTGTCAAAACCGCGCTAAAATTATCGCCGCAACGCGGTTTACTGAAGAAGTTTGAATCATATTGTCTGTTTCGCGTTGCTAGGTCTCGTGGGAAACGAAAAGAATAACGCGTTGAGCCTGTTGGCCCAATTGCGGCGGCACGGGACCGTTCAAAGGTTGTCTCCACCCTGTACAGCGGTGTTGGTTTGTTCCCGCGTTTTTTTTACGTTCTGTAACCTAGATGGCGCCACCATACCGTGGCAAGCGTTTGGTTTGTTTTTGCCCGCATTTAAATCTGGCTTGTTTTTGTTCTGGGAGAAAATATTCGTTCCCTGAAACAGTGCTCGCTCGACAAATGGGGTCACGTAAGACACCGTTGCTTGCGTCAATCGGCCAGTGTCGTCTGAGACAACCCCAAGCCCCGTAGTGCTGTGCACAGCTAAACCAAGCATGCTGTGCGCAGTACGAACAGCAGAACGCATCAGTACTTCTATGTTTACATGTGCTTTCGTAACTTCCACTGTTTGTCCCATCATTCTTATTGCTTTGTAAAGAATGTGCCCTAAATTTAAGCGCAAATCGCTCATTCGTCTAGTTTGTAAGCTCTACCTAATTGGCGTCTGCTTCTGCCAGCCTCCGCCAATCGCAGAGCTTAGCTCATGTGACATTATAGGTTCCGTTGCGGGAAATGAGCTGGTGGGTCGTATGACCATTCCCGTTTTTCCTAATTATGTAGCTTATTTGAGCGAAGTTTACGTTAAAAGTGGTGTCAGTATGATTCTAACGAGACAATCTTTTGAATGAACCAAACTTGTGTTTTCTCTTCATGGCTCCTTTAAGGAGCTTAGATGGTGATGATAATTAGGATCACCTAAATTCCCGTTCGCTGGTCTATGGGCAGACCACGGGCGAATCATTCGTCCGCAGAGCAGGTGGTTAGGCGGACCCGCGCTCGTGAGCGTGATCATGAGTGCGCTCGTGAGTGGCGCGCGGTCCCCGAAGTTCGTCGGGAGGAAGTGGAGGCCAACACTGAATGTTTGCTATCAAGATTCTCGTGTTTTAGATTTTCCTTTAGAAAAGGGACTATTAAGTTTTCTTGTCAGCTATGAAGTACAGTCGAGCACGATTTGAAGGTTATCGCGCCAGCATCGAGCGGCCAAGCGTGCCACGAGCCCACGGTTTCGTTTCGGAACCATGAAAATCGAGATTTCGCACTCTTCGCTCCCTTGTTGGCTGTTCCATGATACAACAATGGCCCGCACGACTGACTTGCCACCCTTTGGGTTTCAAGCTGTACATTCGTTGTTATCAACCACAGACTTGGACTTTGTTGCCCTTTATTACGCCGACGATAACGAAACTTGCATGGAATATTTGCTAAAGCTGGTGTTCTTTCTGCTTCGTTTGAAAGAGTAGCTTTCCCGCGACAACCATCGAATCGCAGTGGACTGTACATGCGGCGCATTCGTATATTATGGCGGTGAAGCTAGCAAACGTGCGTCTTCGTCCTTAAGTAATCGCCTTTTGTTATTTTTTGTGCTAGTAACGTGAGTAGTACACTTGCGCTAAGCAGAACACCTTATTGCACTGCTGTTGAATGTTGAGCTTGTTGCACGTTTCTTAAATTTCATTATATTTCTATCTGTTAAATCGAAACAGACATGGCTTCAGTAAAATTCCGGTTAAGCAAATACAGAATGCTGATTCTAACCAAGAGGGAGGTCAAGGAAACAGTGGAATAGTGCCAAAAAAACAAAGCTCCGCAATAAGGAGAATTGTGTAGTTTTGTTGATGTGGAGGAAATACAACATGGGGAGAGCAATGCTTTTTATGCAGCAGAAATTATGGATCTGCAATAGTCAATGAAATGCGATGTCAGTAGAAAAATAAACATATCAAGGATTGATAGTTGACTGAACAAAATACAGCGACATGCTCTGTCATGTGATTATACTTTGTACCAGTGTAAAGACAAGGAATGACACGCTCCCGACCACATGTAAGCCTATATGCGGCTTTTCCTGCTGTTCTGCCATTCCCCGGCCGTGCTGTTCCGCCATTGAAACAGTGGGGCTGTTTTGATCGGCTCGCGGCAGGTTCCCGGTGCTTGTCGGTGTATCCGGCGCGAAATGCAGCCGGGCTGTATATATTGACAGGTACAGCATCTGGAGCGGGCGCAGGGATCAGACGTTGACATAGCCCTTGTTTTCAGCTTTATGTGAGCAAGAATGTCCTTAAAACTGCAGGTAACTTCAGGCGGTTTTTCAGGCTGCCTAAACCGCACCCCAGCCTTGGCATAAAACATTATGAAGAAGGGGGGGGGGGGGGAGCACCTGGACCCCCCCCGGCTACGCCCTTGGCGTGTGCTTATTCTTTCTTGCATCCACCGCATTCGAGTCGTCACGTTGAATTGGGAATGCTGGAATCCAGCATATGCTGGCAAGATACGAGAGCTTGAACACAACCCACTTGCCCGCAATGAGTTTTCAAAGATCTCCACCACCTGAAGGTACTGAAGTGAGGTGTAAGCATTGCCTGAAAACCATTCCAGATAAGGGTACGAAATCATAGTTATGGGCCTTTCTCGCCCATTTACGTGTTTTGAACAAAAAAAGTGCCATTTAAAGGTAACACGTCGTTCCCTGCCGATTTCTGATGCCTGATTAAGTTTGTGGGCATAAATGTAGCAGCTTTCTCACATGTCTAACGTGTATGCGGGCTTGTTAGGAGTGAAGTAGGTAAAAATTGTAAGGTTTGATTGTAGTTGTGTATAGATTACCTACATTGTTTTCATTCCTAGAAAAGAAAAATTGAGGTAACCTGCCAATTGTTCTGCATTGCTGCATTTTATTATGCTTGTATGATTCGTAGAACCTGCAGGAGTTCAGCTGCTTGTTAAAGGAAAAATGAACAATGGTACAAAAAGAAGAGCATCTACTAAATAAAAATCTTCACAATCGCAGGATGCCAACGGTCCACCTACCAACTTGCGTCCTCCATTGTTTCTGCTGGCTGGAGCGGCGCATGGAGCATTTTTCAGCTTCTCGAAGTTTGTGATCAAGCGGTGCCCCAAGTGAAGGACGCCGCAGACGGATCTTCTGTTTTAATGCCACAATTTCATGTGCTGAGCACTTACTCGTAAGGCATTTTAAATATTCATCATCCCAGAGGGTATGTTACCTTCGTCTTGGGTGGAATGTGGCTGCAATCAGGTTATTTGTGACAGAAACAAGTGAACCACGTGGGGAGAGTCATTGAGGCCTTGTTGATTGCGCATGCTTCTGAAATAACGTTTTCATTCAGCTGAATACTTTCTAAATATTACAATTTGTGAACAAAATATGATAAAAGTCATGATTAGTTGTACTACAGTGCAGGAAAGAAATGCCAGCACATGTTTTAAGAGCCTCTTATATTTCAGGTCATTGGCTGGTGAGCAATAAAAGAGAACTCAAAATTGTTTAAAGTGAAATCAAATATTTGTTGTCACCAGTGCATGACCCGTAGTAAAAGCTATCTGGTCTCCCAATTTCAAATGAGACAGGAAATGCCAAAAAAATAAGGAAATAAACAAGACAGCTTGCTACAATAAACCAATTCAAAGAATTGCTCAATGTCCATAAAGTGGTTGCTTGCTACAATAAACCAATTCAAAGAATTGCTCAATGTCTATAAAGTGGTGATTCAGGCGGGTTAGTTCGGTGTTGATGAAATACAAGCAGGCACTCGCCTGGTCAAAAACAAATAAACAAATAAAGACATTTTGGGGCCCCTACTGGTCCCTTGATCACAATGAAAGGGGGGTGAAAGGTCTCGATTATTTATAGGTTCGGTGGCGCAGAGTGCGCATGTGTATCTCGGGGAGATTACCCCGCGACCGGTTAATCGTGTTTTTAGTTGGTTGAATATGCACTGATTCTAAAAGTAGTGTCGACAGGCGCTTCTCTGATGCGATTATGCTTGCGGAATCCCAATTGACGTGGTCAGTAGCCAGGTGATGATCCGCCAAGGCATTTCAGCTTACATTGCCCTTTTTGACATCGTTCTGGTGCTATTGAATTCTTCTTTTAAAAATTTCCAGTGAACTATGTAGGATGCATCGCTATCCTTGCATGGAATTTTGTAGGCAACTCCGGGGAATCTTGATTTTTCTAAAGGGTCCTTCACGCATACCAGCTTCTGCTTAAGCCTGTTCGTTGGCACGTGTGCAGTTTTAACGCCATATGTGCCAAACACCCTTGCAAGAGCTTCACTGATGCCTTGCGTGTAGGGGACGGCAGCGCGTTTTTGCCTGTCTTCTTCAGGAACCCTTTCGGAGGAGGCAACTGAAGCCCGCAATTGTTGCGTCCTCACAAGCTTTGAAGGGTAGCCGTTACTGCGAAGGTCCTTCCTTACCACGGCTAGCTCTTGCTTGCGCAGACCAGGCTCAGAGCAGATTCGTGATGCGCGTGAGAAGAGTGCAGCGGCGACGGAGCGTTTTTGGCCTATAGGATGCGCAGAGTCGAACCCCAGGTATCTACCCGTGTGGGTCGGCTTTCGATACACAGTGGTTGTAAATCCTTTGGCCGACCGTCTCACAAGTACGTCGAGGAAGGCGATCTGTCCATTATTTTCCTGTTCCATGGTGAACTGGTTGCTTGGAACACAAGAGTTTAGATGCTCAATTAAAGGCATTACGTCTCGGTGGTGGATCACGCAGAAACAGTCGTCTACGTAGCAGACAAAAATCTTGGGGCCGTCT
Organism: Haemaphysalis longicornis; assembly: GCF_048455015.1. Taxonomy (NCBI): domain Eukaryota; kingdom Metazoa; phylum Arthropoda; class Arachnida; order Ixodida; family Ixodidae; genus Haemaphysalis; species Haemaphysalis longicornis. The sequence goes on from NW_027526274.1 coordinate 517,739, forward strand.
TGTACAAGCATAGCGCAGAATTTTCTAGAGCCTCTAAGGCAATATTCGCACAGACTGCTGAAATGGAATCTCCCATCGCTGTTCCAAACTGCTGCTTGTAACATTATACGTTGAAAACAAAACGTGTTCTGCAGGCCAAATTCCAGGCAAAATTACGCGGTCCGGAGTTGCAAGGATCTACTCGAGAACGATGCATCTCTGCCTTCACGTTCGCAATTGAGACGCAAGACTTATATTGTCTCCTGGAATTTGGCCTGCAGAACACATATATTTTGTTTTCAACGGACCAGCGGTTTTGAACAGGGATGGGAGCTTCCGTTTCAGCAGTCTGTGCGAATATTGCCTTAGAGGCTCTAGAAAATTCTGCACTATACTCGTACAAGACGCCCCAAGATGTTTGTCTGCTACGTAGACGACTGTTTTTGTGTGATCCACCGCCGAGACGTAATGCCTTTATTTGAGCATCTAAACTCTTGTGTTCCAAGCATCCAGTTCACCATGGAACAGGAAAATAATGGACAGATCACCTTCTTCGACGTACTTGTGAGACGGTCGGCCAAAGGATTTACAACCAGTGTGTATCGAAAGCCGACCCACACGAGTAGATACCTGGGGTTCGACTCTGCGCATCCTATAGGCCAAAACGCTCCGTCGCCGCTGCACTCTTCTCACGCGCATCACGAATCTGCTCTGAGCCTGGTCTGCGCAAGCAAGAGCTAGGCCGTGGTAAGGAAGGACCTTCGCAGCAATGGCTACCCTTCAAAGCTTGTGAGGACGCAACAATTGCGGGCTTCAGTTGCCTCCCCCGAAAGGGTTCCTGAAAAATACAGGCAAAACCGCGCTGCCGTCCTCTACACGCAAGGCATCAGTGAAGCTCTTGCAAGGGTGTCTGGCACATATGGCGTTAAAATTGCACACGTGCCAACGAACAGGCTTAATCAGAAGCTGGTACGCGTGAAGGACCCTTTAGAAAAATCAAGATTCCCCGGTGTTGCCTACAAAATTCCATGCAAGGATTGCGACGCATCCTAGATAGGTGAAATCGAGAGCATGATGGAATCCCGTCTGGCCGGGAGGGTACATTAGGAACGAAAAAGAGACGCCGACCAGTCCAAAAAAAAACGTACTGACGTTTGGGCTTCCAGCACCGAAGCTTGTTCACAATAGGGACCGGGCGGCCGTTGTATGGCACCACCGTCGTTTCAGCGAACAGCGCCGCCCGTGGCGAACCGCTCGTCAGTGGAATGCCGGTGGCGGTCAGCGCAGCGTAGTTGTGCATGGTTTTCTTTCGTTGTTTAGCGGTGCGGCTTGGAAAGCGAACGTAACCC